>NC_086330.1:374168258-374468258 GCF_032445375.1 Bacillus rossius redtenbacheri
CTTATTACTTTGTTTGATTTTTGATTACGAGCAGTGGCAATTTGTTTACATGCAAAAGTTTCCAACATTGTAATTATTTAGTGTGTCGTATGCAGGATGTATTTATGTTACCTCCATTCAAGCGATCAGTCGTAACTAAAGAATTTTCTTAATGCATCAAAAGATTTAAATTAATTTTGGACTCCAAGCAAAGTCTTTGACTTTGATTATAATTGAAAAGGAAAAAAGTGCACATAATAAAAAAATTTAGTTGCTTAATGAATACACCACAACATGTGTGAGTAACAAATTGTTTGTTTCCAGTTGAACGTCATCAGCAAGTGGTACAAACCGTGGTTCTACAAGCATGTCAGTGGTTTCTTGAAAACCGGTCCAGCTGTGGAGTACATTCCGCTACGGGACTACTACCACAGACACACCAGGGCCCTCTTCTGGGAAGTTGAGGTATCAACAGACTGTGAAATATTTAATGTACTTGTTTATGGTACAGTGTGTGTTTATTGTGTTAACTGTGCTCTTGTACACCCTATAGTGGCGCATGCGCAGTGTTACTAAGATTACTACATGATGGAACCTCTGCTACTGTGCAATAGAAGTTAAAAACTCGCCATCACAATGTGTAAAATTAACACCGACCGGAAATAATATTTGGTTTTATCATAGGGCTAATGCATTTTAATAAGTAATATTTTGGAAAATTTTGTTACCGAAAACTATAATTCTGTTGCCTGATTTATGTAATAAGAATGTAATCACTGAGTAGTGGATAAAATGCCTTACTTGTTCACTAAAGCTTGTCTCTTTGTCCCCAGAATATAATATTGTTCGGCAACAATGTCCTGTTTCGGTACTTGTTTTGGCTGGATGATGCCGCCGAAGGTGTCGCTGCTGAAAGTGACGGAAACAGAGGCACTCACGAAGCTGTACGAAACTCAGCACATCGTCCAGGACATGCTGGTTCCCGTCAGAGCTATCAAGGATTCCATAGAGAAGTTTCACAACACTGTGGAGGTATGTACTTAGCTGTGCTCGGCAAATGTATGTTAGTTGAATAAGTGCTTAAATTTTACCAGCTTTCAATTCTATATGTTTATTTGTGGTGGTATGAAAATAGCTTATTTGTGAATTAATTTAGGTATAGTGTCAATTCACCAATACTATTTATTCTATACATTAATAATAGGATCCTAAACTATCTGGTCTATCTCACTATATATCAAAATATCATATAAACTATGCACACTTGATAGTTTCAAAACTTACATAATTTGGTGATGCAAATTTGTACGTCAAAAATATGGTAAACGTGACACTACACGCACAGCGTAATTCATTGAAACTGAACTACCCAGTTTATAAAAAATATAGTTAGGTGACGAAAAAAATTCTTTGGTCGTAGCATCCAAAATACATATCTCAAAACGTGATAAAATTATTAAAGGTAGATAAAAAAACATCCCTAATATTAATGGGTTCATTTAAAATAAACAATTTTCCAGTAAAGCAAAACAAATAAAAAATTTATTCAAAGCTATGAACAGACTTAGAATTCAATAAATTGAGATTCTTAACAATTAGAAGAACCTCTGGCAAATAATAAAGTTAGTGCAGTATAAAAAACTAATGAAAGCAAAAAAATCATATGCTTATGCAAAAATCAAACATTCGTTAACATGAAGATCCAAGTGTTATGTAAGCATGACATTTTTGATACTATGTTATCAATACATTTTAACACTTTATAATAATTTAAATAAAAAAACTTTACATACTATTTTTACACTTTGAAATACCATAATTGTTCTTCTTATAATATTTTACAACAAAACCTGATAATCGTAGTCCTTCTCACAGTCTCGGTGAGATTTAGTTTCATCATGGTGACTATTCCAAGGGACGATTTCAACTTGATCAGCTCCATGGTCATGTAGAACCTTACATGCTCTTCTTACAGCTAATGGTGTATTCACAACTTGGCTAAGTCATATAGCACCTCTCTTGAATGGCTAAGCACTATCACCTCATGTATCATCTCATGTATTAATGTGTCGTGCCCATCGTAAAAGACCCCAACTGTTGGTGAGCATGTGGGGGGGGGGGGGGGGGGGAAAGAAAGAAAAAAAAAGCCAGTCATGGGGACTGTCAACAGAAGTGAAAACATAAAAATTTGTTTTTAAATGTGTATTATGACATCATATCTACGTCAAATGTACGTAAGAAAATGATTTTGGTATTATATCAGTACGATGTCAGCATATCATTTATCCTTACATCATTTTTTTTAGTCACAACAGATGTCAGTGGTATGTAAAAAATTAAGTAAAAATTCTTTACCTAGCCATGACTTACCAGTGATGTCAGACCTAGGTCATGTATAGACGTGGTCAAATTAACTTCACTTACTGCTACTACAGCCATGTCGGTGACGCGAACTCACAAGATTTTACCCATCCAAAAAAAAAAGAGTCCAACACGCACATGATGAAGTCGAGTATATAGGTACAATGCATCAGTATGTGTATATGCGTGTACATGTACGTCGCCAGTCTGGCGCAACACGTCACTAGCATGTCGGTGACGCCAACCCACAAGTTTGGCCCCCTACCGAAAATCGCTCAACGCGGCTGAAGAAGTTTTCACTTCAATAAATAAACGTCACATTTTAGCAGCAGGTGAAACCACGTGGATGTTGGCTGGTCTGGCAAGTCGACCACGGAGGAGAGTGAACGCGGTGTCTGCGACGCGCAGGTGTACCCGCTGTGGCTGTGCCCCTTCAGCCTGCCGCCCGACCCGGGCATGGTGCACCCCGCCGGCGACGAGGAAGAGATGTACGTGGACGTGGGGGTCTACGGCATCCCCCGGCGCCCTTTCGAGGCCGTCAGAGACACCCGGGACCTGGAGGACTTCGTGGAGAAGGTCAAAGGGTGAGTGGGACCAGGCCCCCCACATCATTCTGTGGGCCCAGTTACTAGAGGTCATGATGTTCTCTCCCCCCCCCCCCCCATTTTTTTATACTAAAAAGATTTTTAAAAACAATTTGGCTTCTATGTATATTGTTTTAGTTATATTAATTCTTAACCTTAATCACAATTATTTTGCAAACACACATTGAAACTAGTTTTAAGTCAGTGTTTAGATTGTCAACGTAAATTTATGTTGAATAATGGCAAATAAATGAGTGTAAGTGTTCTGCACTGTCAACATGGTGTCACGTCAATTGGTGGTGGTTTTGTTACTTCACAGTTGTAGATTCAGACATGTTCTGTACGCACAGCATATCCCGAATGATATCACTCTGGTGTGATATTTCTTCGGTAACTAAAATTAGGCCTTACTGTTTAATTGTTTTCTGTGATTTATTTTAAAATTGTCTACTTTTTTTTTCTTTCCTTCGCGGGCCCCATTTAGTAACAGTAGCACCGGCCATGTGGGGGCCCTGAGTTTGACTCTCTTCCAAAAACCTGTCGTCAACTGCAACACCTTCCCGCATGCGTACAAGGCCAACTTCAGTGCAAGTTTTTTTTCTCCAAGTTTGATTTTAAAAAGTAGAAGCTACTACTTAAATGTAAGCCTTCACGGTGCTGCCAACTACTGTGGATTTTCCGTAATTATTACTGATTTAGACGTCGAGTTCCGGAATCTCAGAAATGTTATTTGTTTGCTACGGAAGCAGAAAAACTGAATGACACGTCCGAAATATTGTGTGTGTCATTGTTTCATACGATAAATTTCGCTCAAGTAGCTCATGTAATAAGATAATTTTTTTTATTAACTACTAAAAATATAAATCCTGAAACATATTTTAGCTTTTTAAGAATCAAGTGGTTTGCCAACCTGTGTATTTTTTAAAATTATTTAGAGAACGAATACTCTTCTAATTACTGTATAGGATTGAGGGGTGAAGGAAGTATTTCATAAAGTCTAGTACGTATTTGGTATAAATTATACACACATTTGTTTCATGCATGTTTTATTGTGTGCATGTGCGATATTACTGATGGATGTGCCAGGCCATATATATTTCATGATAATTATTACATAAAACATTTAAATCCTTTCTCAGTATTTTTTATTATTTAATTACATTACTGTATGAAACTACCTGTTAACATGCTGTCAGATTTAATGGAAACATGCTGGAGTATGGTCAAGGTTAATTTTGATTGGCTGTAGGTTGATTTTTAGGAGCTGATTCCAAGTGTTAAGATAGCTGCAAATGCATTCACAGTTTCTGATAAGCTAGCCCAGATGAAAAAGAGGAAAAAAAAAAAAAACAAATCTGTAACGGGTAGAGTTATGATTTGTTCGAAATAAAAATGTTTCTGGCGACATAAAACATAAATTGAAGCGTAAAGAATCAACTGAAAATGCTCAAACAATAGTTGTCATACTGCATTGTTTCAAATGTAAGATAACCTATTGCTTTTCAGTTTAAAGTTTGGGGAAAAAAAGTAGTAAATTCAAAAATATACATAATACAAAACATTTACTTGTTGCAAATAATCTAATATAGGTAATTCATGGAAATCTGCTGGCCACATAGTTTATACACAAATTATTCAACAAGTTAGGGTGGAACACCAATATTACTAAAATATTCCTTTAAATGAAATCTTTGATCTTGAAATTTGGTGGGTCTCTATCATTATTGCCTTCACTGCATTTCGTATTCTCTTCACTGCTGGTTGCTTTTTCTTCTCTGCTGGCAACATATTCCTGGAAATCAAATAACTTGCCACTCTTCAATTTGTACTTTACAAATGTGTCATTTATAAGAATTTTTTGAACCATTGTACAATATCAGAAAATTTCCATAATGCAAAATAAAACAGTTATGTTTTTAAAGTATTCATACTATTTAGTCTTTTGTATAGTTTGTTTTTTCTTGTAATTTCTCTAATGCTCACGTAAGTCAGGTGTGCATTTTTCTTTATAAATTTAGGGAGAATTTCCGACTTATTTAGGACAGTACAATATATTTAAATAGGTTGTCGGGATGGTCTGTTACGGTATCATTTAATTTTACAAAATAAACAGTAAACACTGGTGATCACTATCAAGGAATCTGAAGGTAGAATTACCAGCTTCCGTACTATCCGAACCGACCTGAAGCGCCATTACCGGCAAAGACTGTTGAACTATTTTCTTGAGGACCTATAAAATGATTGAACCAGTTTTGAAAGCCTTAAGATTATTAACCTTAAAGATGCTATTTACTGGTTCGGCAAATGATGGAGTGATATGAAAGAATCCACACTAAAGGAAAGCTGGAAATACAGCATCCTGAAACATGATACCGACGGTCCAACTTTCCTTATCAGTTATCATATCCATGTTATCCGAGGTTTTTGCTTATCCGAGGTTGCCGCAGTCTACATAACTTGGTTAGTCAGTAACTCTGCTGTACTGATAAGTACAAGTGTCGTCATCAGTGTATTGTCAGCATTCAGCGACGCGCACCCACAGAGATGTTTGGGCCTCAGTTTCCAGATGATGTATGCGTACTCGTACCGCACGAAGGAGGAGTACCGCAGGATGTTCGACCACTCGCTGTACGATCGGGTGCGCGAGAGGAACTACAGCACGAAGGCGTTCCCCGATGTGTTCGAGAAGGTCAACAGGAACATGAGGGCTTGAAGCCGGGCTGCAAGAACAGCGCCCTGCACGTGACGTGCTTGAAGATGTCTTTGCTCTCTCGCAATACTACATCGCTTTTTCAATTCATTGACATACTTGTTGTGTATCTTCATTGATAAAAACATTTTACTAGAAAATTAAAATGTTTAAAACTGACTTGCAAAATTATTTATTTGTCCCACATAGAAGCCTTTGATTAATTTTTTGTGCAATGACTCTCATTTGGACTCGGAAGAGAGTCTAAAATGAGAACAGCATAGTAATCGTTAAAACAAACCTTATTACACAATACATAAACATACTTTCTTACAGTAGGAATAATTTCCTTAAACTCATGGAAAAAAGCAGGATCAAAATAAAAAAGAATCTTTGTTGTTCCTGTTGGATAATAATTTGAGACTCTACATTCAAACAAAGAAATAATATTTAAAACCAATTAACTTAAAAAAAAAGTAATTGTTTGATTGAAGTATAAAAAAAGTTTCTGTGTAATGTCCTTGGCAAAAAAAAATAAGGACTTTATACCCAAACAGTTCTTAATCGAAAAAATTCCTTGGTCTTAAATTTAAGTGTACATGTTAGAAATAACACTTTTTGGGGTCCTTCTGAATTTTTTCTTAAAACTCTTTGTGTACCTGTCACTATCGCTCCACTTTGTGGTCTAAACAGAAGACGGCTCATGTGAAACAGTGATTGCTAGAACCTAACCGTGTAAGCATTAAAATAAGTTATTTAAATTGATATAGGTAAAGCTTGTTATGACTTAATTCACCACCAAATCAAACATTATACTTTTAATAAGGCATCGGAAGGTGGACGTATTTTTCTATTTTACTTAACTTGTGCCAGCCAGACCTGGGAGAGTACACACAGTGAGGACATCCATCGTTCCAAGTCAACGGCCAGTGTTTGTTTTTGACGTGACGTCTAATAAATCGATGAATGCCGGCTGCACGCACTAAAAAGTGTCCCGTTGAGCATATTGTCCCGTTACGCTCATTGTACGCTTGCGCCGCATCTATCTCTCTTCCACTCGATTGGAACAACCATCGATTTGACTTGTTCGAGGCACATTAAACTTGAAACACTCCCATTCGTTTCCTACTTATCCTGTCATCGTCCTATCATTAGCAGAATAACACAGATTGGAAGAAGTTAAATAGCAAACATGTATAAAAGTTATAATTAAAATAATCTATTCGTTAAAGTAATAAACATATTTGAATTAATGAGTGCAAATAAAAGTAAATTTATCAATTAAATTGTAGATTTAATTTCACTCCTTCTTTGTATTCATAGAAATTCAATAAAAATGATTCAATTTTATTCACAAAAGTATGCAATTATTTCATCAATGTTTTGTTATGATGTCACGTTAAACTATCGTCCGTAAACCGACTTTACAGACAACCAATTTTTTCCTTGATTTACTATCACTGGGGAGTTTCCATGAGTTTTCCCAGGTTTCAAGTAAACTTCCTGACAGTCGCTGGCCAATTTCAGATTCCCTTTTCCCTGATTTTCCAAAATGTGGACATCCTGTTCAGCGCTCACAGCTGGAGACGAGATTTTATGATTATATTTTAGGACCAGTTTTGTTTTTAAATCAGAAGATTTCGGAGTTATCATTTTTAATTTTTATGAACTCTTTCTATTCATAAAGATATCACCATTTACAACAAATACACCACTTACTTGTTCAATGATACTTAACTTTACATAAACAGTATCATTTTGTCTGATAAATGATGCACTTTTACAATATAATAATTTGTAATAACAAGCATGTCAAACTACTGGGAACAACACAAATAAATCAGCAAGTGTATGTGCGTTTGAAAATTGTACCAATATTGTTATGTAACAATTATTTAGTAATCAAACAGTTGCAATATAAAATTAAGAAAACAAAATTTTTCCAACGTACATATTTAGTGCATATATTTTGGTAAATATTCCATGCTAAAGAATCACATTCATTGTATTTAATAATATGTTAAAAAGATAACAATTATTGTGATCTGAGTTGAGTTTTAAGTAAATATGCTAATTTGTTAATTAATTTTGTTGCACTTCAGTGTTTTTTGCTGTAATAACTTGCATTTCGGTGTTATATCGTATATTAACATTTTTTTCGGTGTTATTTCTGTTTTATCTCGATTCACCATATACTTTTGCCCCTACTCATAGCCAAGTGCAAACTGACATCAAGCAACGCCGACGTTGTCATCGCTGAATGAGTCCACGGTGTTTGCCTCGGCCGTCTGCTGTGCGGGGAAGACAAACGAACATCGCAACACCCATTTCTCAATCCTTGCAAGACATTTTTCATCCTGGAAATCCCCACGTGTCAGGAATTGGCCGGGAAAGTAATTGTGTACGCACATGCTGTATATGCTAACCTTTATTTTGTTTTGTGGTAGTGTTAACTTGTCTCATTTTTGACTGTTTTAAAAATGCAATGCCAGTGGCAGGTGGTGGTACCCATTTCCCAACTGTCACTTACATATAGGCCCGTGCGAATATTCAAAATTTCAAATATCAGAATTAATAATTTATCATTCATATTAGATTTCAAGTTCTTACACTTCAAAATAACAAATGGTTCTATTCTGTGTGTTGTGAAGTAGTTTCACATCACCTCAGGCAACCATCAAAATAGAGGTTTGACTCATTGTTGCACAATATGTCCTACTCAGCCAATTATCTGAACATAATGCGACCCCAAACGTTTTGGTCATAGGTTCAAGAAAAAGACTTTATGGATTGAAATGTGCAATTCAAGTACGTAACACTCAAGATTTCGTCAGCAGAGGGATTTACCTGCTCTCTTTTGAAACACCAAGGGGCAGTTATAAAAAGTGACTAGTTCAAAAGCAGCTGTTCAGAAAGCAGAGAATGTGGTGACATAGGGTGGTGGGAGGGTGAAGAGGACGGGAGGGTAGCTATGCCAGCAGCCAGTAAAGAGGAGTAGAGAGAACCCAGTCACTAACTCATCTGCACCTCTCCTTCATCCTGCATCTCTCATCTCTCATCTGTCAGCCTGTGCAGGGGTCCAGCAAGCCCCGGGCTAGAGTGGCATGGGTGATGCAGTTTACAAGCAGTGTGTGTAGTTTTACAACTGTTTCCAGTTTCAATATACAAGTTTAAGATTATAATGCAACCCCCACATTTAATTTTCACAGTTTTTTTTTTTTAAATCCTAGTATTATATTTAGGTGAACACGGCAAATGTGTTCATCCCAATCTCAGGACATTAATGCACCCTGTAAGACCACCCAATTATTATTTCAACAAGGGCACAATAAACAGCAGGCTTGCTTAAGTTCGGACTGGGGAACAATCTGTAATCTGGAAATTTTTTGACATGTTCAATAAAATGCAAGATAACAATAAGTTGGTTTCAACTACTGAGAAGAGAAGAAAAAAAAAAGAAAAAACTTAAGCACTCTATATCATAGTTGTATTTAATTTTAATAATTTGTTTCAATATAATCACGAACAATTAGTTATAGAAATAAACTGAAATCAAATCAATGTGAATAAATTGTTAATTTGAAATGACGAAATTGGACAAACAAATCATATTTTTTAAATTGTTGCTTTTAAAAAGCCCGCTTTAACCCTGTTTGATATCATAGAAGATTTTCTCGCACGGTGGTTGGCAGGTTCTTGCACGTTCGGCTCAGGCGGAACGTGACAGCGAGTCATGCTTTTTTCGTGCGTGTAGCCTGCGTTCATCGATTTATAAGACGTCACGTCAAAAAATAATGGTTGAACAGAATCCTGGCCGCGGTCCTGTGGTGCTTGTTGCGAAACATTGCACGCAGCGTAAACACTCCCTCGTCCGGACCTGCTGGCATCGGGCCAAGTCTCGCGCGTCTCGGGATCACAACACCAGGGATCTTGTGCTCGGGGGAGCTGGCCGCGGGCCAGGTCCGCAAATAGCCAGCGGACAGATGTCGGCCCTCCCAGCGCCCCTGCAACACCCACCCGGCTGGGAGTGTCTGCCGCCGTCCGTCCAAGCTGCAAACGAGGTCGGTACGGACGCTCGCATGATGTGAACCATCAGCCAAATGGCCACCTTCAGAAGACAAAGCCTTTGGATACATTTTTAAAGTGTGCAGGTTAGTTGAAAATTATTAGTTCACAATTTTAGTGTTTGTACTACGTGTTGGTCTTTCCATTTCCAATGACCTTACGAGACCATATAAATTGGATTCTTTTCTACACGGTTATTTACTATAACTATAACACATCTCTCAAATGGCGTAAAATAATTCCTGGTAAATAAACACAATATTTATTTAGCCATTTGTAGTAAAAATTATTTTACTCCAAAATTCTGATTCCAATTGAAGCCTCACATACTGAAAAATTTCTTCATTTAAACATTCCTTCGGATAGCAACATTTTCTCTATCCCCTTGAGAATGTGTTGCAGGCGACCGGGGGGAGATGCCAATCTTCCTGCGTGTGCCGTCTCTGCGAGACATGACGCTGGAGCAGGTGACGGACGCGCTGGTCGTCACGGTGTTCACCATGCAGACGCTTTCGGAGGCGGAGGGCGCGTGCGCCGCGCAGGACCTGGCCGAGCACTTCCGGGACGTGCCTGTGTCCGTGTGCGAGGACGTGATGCAGCGCGCGCTGCGCCGGGAGGACCTGGACCCCGACGTGCGGCTGTCCGTGCTGCGGCTGCTGCTGAGGCCCCAGTGCAAGGCCCTGTCGACGGGCATGTTCCCCGAGCCCAGCTACGCCCCGCTCCTGGACGTCATCGCCGCCCAGGGCTCCGGCCTCACGCACCTCGACCTCAGGGGGGTGTGGCCCCAGGGCGAGCACCTGGACCGCCTCACGGAGGTCGTCAGGAGCCTCCCGCGCCTGGTCGTGCTCAAGATGCCCCACGTGGCCACCGACGAACTGCTGGCGACCGTCGGCCGGCACTGCCACCGCCTGTGCGAGCTGGACGTGTCCGGCGAGACGGACATCTCCAGGGACGGCATCGAGGCGTTCCTGCTCGGCGTGCGAGACGTCCCGCAGTTCCCCCTCAAGGTGCTCAGCATCGGCAGTCCCGGCGAGGAGAACGTCAGGGCCGCGGACGTCGCCCTGCTGATCAACGCGCTGCAGAACCTCGTGTCGCTGGGCTGCTACTCTTTCGTGGGGAGCGCTCTGGCCCACGCCGCGGTCGAGCGAAC
Organism: Bacillus rossius redtenbacheri; assembly: GCF_032445375.1. Classification (NCBI taxonomy): domain Eukaryota; kingdom Metazoa; phylum Arthropoda; class Insecta; order Phasmatodea; family Bacillidae; genus Bacillus; species Bacillus rossius. The sequence continues at coordinate 374,179,087 of NC_086330.1, forward strand.
CATGCTGCAGTACGTGCACGACACCTCCACGGACGGCGACCGGCTACGGCTGATATCGAGACTGTGCCCCGAGCTGCAATCCTTGTACGTGGACACGCCCCGGTCGGGAGCCATCGCCTCCCTGGGCTGCCTGCCCCACCTGTGCCAGCTCAAGCTGAACTCCTTCTCGTGCGGCGAGCTGGAGCGGTTCCTGCAGCGCCACGAGAACGAGCTCACCTCGCTGGAGCTCGTCGTCGGGCGGGGAGAGGCACTGCACCTCGACACCATCGCCGCGAGGTGCCCCCGGCTGGTGACCTTCGAGTGCCTCAAGGTCCCGTCGTTGACGCACAGGGACCCCGTGCCCTTCCCCCGGCTCGAGGTGTTCAAGATGTCGCAGGCCGCCGTCACGACCCTGTCCGTCACGTACGTGCTCGCCCGCTGCCCGCGGATCAAGGAGTTCTTCGTGGACTCCGTGCTGGAGATCACGGACGGCGAGATGGAGGACGTGCTGCGGAGGACGTCCTTCGAGAGCCTGGAGGTGTTCTACGTGGGCGGCGCCCGGAACCTGACGGCCAACACCGTCCTGCTCCTCATGGAGTGCTGCCCCATGCTGGGGATCATCGGCAACCTGGGCGGCTGGAGCGTGCCCCCGGAGAGCGTCGTGCAGATCAACCACATCATCCGCGACAACAACCTGGACGTGAACCTCGTGTACTTGGAGTACTGACAGCGCTTCCGTTCCATTCGTATTCAAACAAAAACATTTCAATCTGGAGAAAATTCTTGAAGCAGAAAACCTCTAAGTATCTGACTATAAAGAAAATATATTGTGATGGCAAGCATTACATGTACCGTATTTTAGCAGATATAGGCCGTGTGCGGATACAGGCCGCACCCTAAATTTTTGATTAAAGTCTTAGAACAAATTAATATCTCAAAAAGAGGCCGCACTGAAATGCTGATGAGCGGCAATCACGAAGTACGTACCTATTCACAGAGCGATCGTGGCAACTGCGCGCCATCGATAAGAGCGTGCGTTATTCAACAACTGCAGATTTTAAAAATTATTTACGGCAACACTCACTTGGCAACATCGCAATCACCACCTTACCCCACACTCCGCCTGTTAGAGCCTAGATGCTACCTAGGTAGTTGCGCGCGCATCAGACGCTGGCAACAACATTCGCCTGGCACTCAGTAACGCACTTTGCACGGCACTTGTAAACAAAGCGGACTTGCAGGTCTGCTTCTATAGCTTATTTACTTTACTTCCAAGTAAGTTTATAACGTTTAATGGTTTCTTTTATAAACTCACAGTAGTAATGCATCTCTAGTCAAAATATTTGCATAAAAAAAAAACACACGCAAATAATGACGTCTACGTGTAAACACCCGGACCTACTTTATTTTCAGCTCCAAACTTTGTTAAAAAAAAGGTGGGGTATTTACAATTGTAAATACTACTTTACCTAATGTTCAAGAAAACTATTTTGTGAGCGGCAGTTGCCAGCCCGCTGCTATGGTGCATCACGAGAGGTTAGGGACGATCGGCAGCGGCCCATTCTTTGTTTACATTGTAGGTGAGTCGTGTCTTTTTTTTTTTTATTACATGTAAGTACTTATTTGTTTATACTTTAGACTTTCATGCATTGCAAATTAGTTTAATCAATTGTATATTGACAAATTTAAAATTTTTTTTTGGGAAAAAATGTTTTTTTAATTTTTATCTCACTAATAGGCCGCACCCTAATTTTTGGGATCATAATTTTGGAAAAAAGGTGCGGCCTATATCTGCATAAATACGGTAAGTAACTTTAAAGACTGTATGATCATACTGAATAGATTCAAGATTTTTAAAAGTTTTCTTTATTTTTTAAAGTTATTTTTATTTTTTGACCAATTTCGTTTAAATAATCACAGATATTTTAGTTTTGAATTTTTTTTATGCAAAAACTTTACTAACACACTAACAATATGCATCAATATTCAATACTTGTCTATTCGAATATCAATTCAAAGTTGGTAATCACATAAACTTAAAAACACTAATAATAGTACAATCATTAAAAAATCAGAGGCTAATTTTATTTTTAATTTTTAATGTGTGCTTTTGCATTGATGAAATTCAGCATATGCCATATTCCCTCAGGTGTTAGCAAGAGTATGTCACAAGGTGGTTCCAACCCACGTTGGATGCAGTTCTGACAGTTCTATCACCTGTTTATTTTTGTGTTCTGATGTGCCAATAAACAGGAGCAATGCCTCTATTTCATCGCTTTGAGCTGCAATCATGCATTTAGATTTCTTCCATTTTTTTTTTGCAAAAATATTTAAGATTCTTAAACTTTTAATTCAACTTTAAAGCTCCTTAAAAATGAACTCATGAAATGGAAATATTTAGTCCAGGAATTGTGAATTAACAATTGACTGTACTTAAAACGAATTATGCATTTGATGTACCATAGGTGAGAAAAACTATAAAAATATTAAATATTACTAAAAACTAAAATAAATAACTAGGCCTGTGCGAAAATCAGTTTTTTTTTAAACTTTGAATCAAATTCGAATATAAAATTATTCTCAAATAGGAATATCAAATTAAAATATTAAGAATTAAAATCACACAAAAATTTTTTTTTCACATATAACAAATTAACAAATACATATTATTGAAAGAAAAAGTAAATGTGTAGTGTACATTCTTTTGGTAAATGGGATAAATAACGCTTAAGTGAAAGGTTGGTTAGGTTAAGTCAGCTACAATTACTACCCTATATGTAAAATTTTGTTTGAAATATTCAAATTTTGAAAGGAAAATATAAATAATCATTTTTCATGGTAATCATAATAGGATGTGCCAAAAAAAAAAAAAAAAAAAATTTAATAAACAGTGCAAAGCAAATATCTAAGGCAATTGCAGTATGTGTGAGAAACTTCAAGAGGGTGGGTTTAAAAAGAAAGGTACACTGAGCAGTTTTAATTTGTAGTTAAATATGATGTTTTGAACTTGTTTGTTTGGATTTTTCACTATGTGAAAATAAATCATTATTTACATTAACATGAATTAACATTTATGGATTATATTTTGTGGCTTGTTTTAACTAAAGTGTAGGAACACAGTAGCTGCTTAGAATGTTCCTTTCCATTTTCTGCTCAGTGTATGTATTATGTATGCTTAGGTAAAACAGCGAAGTTGTTTTCCCCCTCTTAGTGTGACATATTTTGTGCCGCTTGGGACAAGATAATTGCCTGAACTGTCACTATGCTAGGAGTGCGAGTATGCGACTGTATCCACTCGGTCGTTCAATGCGTATTATCCGCCAGAAAAATGTGTTGCCGTAGGTTGTTAGGCTTTAGGAGTCATTGCTGTGAGTATGCGACCACATGTTTTCCACAAGATCTATACAAGTTTTATCTCTGTCTGAACTAAACTAATCACAGAGCTGGCATGCCGTGTTTCTACTCTCTGATCCGAGAACTGTCAACTTTAACACCTGCGCAGTGTTTTGATTTTTATGGACACATATTTATCCTTATCAGTATACTGTCAGTTTCTAATCTATTTTTAACGACCTACTGGACTGTATTCTCAGTAAAATACTTTAGCTGAAAACAAGGGTGTTAGTAATGGGTCCGAATCACTGTTAAATCTAGTCTTCTCAAAATTTTACGTGGCCAGATGTAGAAAAAAACTTCTAATAAACTATAACCCTAAAACATTATGAAAATCCCTTGAAAAATTTTTTCTCGCCCGACGAGAAAGTATTTTATGATCCAGAAACTACTCCAGACTTTCGAGTTCCTGCACAGCCGTATTTGTAAATGCCTGAATACGTATTAGTTTTTTTAGAAGTTAGCATTCGAAATTGAATCAAATATGAATAATAAACTATTCATTTTGAAATTTGAATATTCGCACAAGCCTATATATTACCAATGAATTAAGGTTCCAGGGATCAACGTTGCACAAATATGGTACAATAATAAAAAACACATTTGTAACTAATCACAGAACCTATATATTTGTAAACATACATTAAGTATTTACAAAGTTGTCTAGTGTCTTTGGCTCCTACTAAAATATAAAGTTGTAATGTCAATGTTTAGTACAATTTGGTTAAAAATTAAAAAAAAATTAATAAATTCCAATAAACATTATAAAAATATTGAAAATGCTACATAGTACATACAAGTAGCTTGGTAAAAAGGTGTTGCTAGAATCTTTCACTTTCTGTTAGGCTATGGAATATTTCAGGTATGTACCTAAGTTCTAGCTGCACTAAAATTAAACAAAATAAACCAAAACATCTAATACTGATTTGGTTGTGACTAGACTTGTATATAGTAGTATCAAACTGCAGAACAAATCTCGAGCAAACACAATGAGATAATGACTTAGAAGGACTTGTCAAATTTTAGTCTTAAGTTGGCTTTAAATTTATTTTTACCAAGCACATTTCTGAATAGCTAATTTCTTAAAGGGAATTTTAATGTCAGTCATACAACAAACAAACATTAATTTCATACAGTAATAACAATAATTCACAATTAAAATATCTAGCACTGAAAAAAAATAAAAATTATGAAGATCAAAATGAGTCATGGACCAGGATTACATATTATAAAACCTGCTCCTATCACAGCCAGACAAAATACTTCATAACATCCCCCTTCCTTGCTGCAGTCCCTTCGTCATCGTACATGCTACCAACAAAACGTCGTGCGCAAAATGTGCACACACAACGGTAAATGAATTGGTACAACTGAAGCATTTCACAAAAAATACTTTCCAACAACCAATGCAGCAATGTGCGAGAAACTGCAATGTGCAAAATACCTTAAAAAATAAATATAATCTATAGTATGTACCTACTTTAAACTATTTTGTAACAGTGCACACACACCACCCACGAAGGTCTAGTTTTCATGACTTCTGTAAGGACCAACAGAATAGAGCTTTTGTTCGATTTTGGCCCGGACTGGGCTGATGTAAAGCAGTTACTCTAAAAGTCTAAAACCCTTTCCAGGACTGTTGTGATGCTGTTTTGTTTACAGTGAGTTCTAAACAATATTTTATTATATCATTTAAATAAAATATAAAAAAAAAACATTTAAATTAATTTCTCAAATAGGTTACCTGGCTATGTATCGATCAACTTTCTTGAGGAAAAAATAAACTATTGCGATACCTTGTTCCCTTTTGATGTCAAATCGTGGAGTCCTTGATCCATTTGATTAATAATTGTTTCACACAATCTGGTTATTGTATGAAAGGCATTGTGCCTACAGTTTTCTGGCACATACCTTATGTGGTAACATGGTCATCGATGCAGATGCTTACTCACTACCTGTTCTCCAAGTTTCATTGAAGATTCTACTTTCACACACATCTCGCTTGTGAGTTTTAAGATAGCTCCGCCCCATTAGTCCGGGCGCACACAGAACGAGGCACGGCACGACACGGTGCGACTTTTTGTCCGAAATGACTTCCGTACATTTACAAACGAGCAATCCGACGTGGCACGACGCAACTGTCGCGATCAGATACGAGGTGACATCGAATGACTGCTCCAACTTCGTCACGAGCAGACTGTCCGATGGTTGCAGTGTTTTACGCATATGCAAGTATAAAAAAATGTGAACAACGGCATGTTGAACTGTGTTTATGGCTGATCAGTTAAGACTGTTTTTCATTACTAATTTAAAATAAGCAATTACGTATTCACTTGTAAATTATTTTGATTAAATTTTTCTCAATACTGAGCTGGATGCATGTAGACTAGTATTTTTTAGTACGGGAAAAAACTATTTTTTTTTTTTTTACAATCCAGCTTTGAAGGAGTGTCACAACAACAATTTCATTTTAAGAATGTGGGAAAGGAATAACATAAAGAAAATGCGGTGTTTACGCTGTCGCGAGGCAGCGTGTGGCGTTGTGCCATGCTGTGTCACATCTCGTCTGATCCTGTGTGCGCCCCGCCTAAAAGTCACTAGTTGACTGCCGTGGAAAGCAGAGATTGCATTTTTCCATTAACATTTCGCGAATTCGCTCAACAGATCTTCAAGGGAATGTGAATAATTTAAAATCTCTTTGACCAGCAGTTTTAACTTCCAGGTAACGTAGGTTCGTCGATCAGGAAGGTCAATGATAGATGGACATCCATACACCCGTTAAATATATATTTTTAAATATATTTTCTACGCTTTACGGTCCTCTAGATGCGATGAGCGTAGTTATTATTTACCGGGATGCTGGCCTACGGTCGTAGGTATCCACCCTTTTGGACTGGTTGCATGTTGTTTCGTCACGCTGATTCTCCGTGTTTGCAACCGGTCCAAGTTTGTTCAGGGTGTCGCGGTCAGGGCAGATGTAAAAGTATCAACTCCAAACAGATATATCGCTAGTCTGCATCTATGCACATTTTGTTCTCATATTTACTGACGTACGTATTTCGTAAAACGTTTCAGATACCGTAGGCTGTATCCCTGTGAATACCAATAACATCGTTAATAAAAATCCGCTTTCTTCTAACAGTAATGATTCTTGAAACAACGAGGCATCATTTAACATGTTTAGCGGGCGTGGTCAGGGCAGCTCACGCAGCGGCCCAGGAGCCCGTGTGCCACAGCAGCGCGTACATGCCGCGCGAGCGGTCGCGCTCGGGGCCGGCGGCGGGGGGCGAGGGCAGCGCCACGGTGTCCGTGTAGCGCGCCACGAGGCTGCGGTAGCCGCGCCCCACGGTCGCCAGCAGCCGGCCGCCGTCCTGGCAGAGGGCGGGCAGCGGCACGATGGCCTGCACCTCCTCCTCGTGGGGGCGGAACACCGTGATGGGGCGCATCGAGGAGCGCTCGGCCACCACCACGCAGCCCCACGTCGTGCCCACGTACAGCTCGTTGTCCAGCATCGCCAAGCTCTTCACCTGCGCAGTCGCGCCGACACTCGTCACTACACTGCACAGTCGCCTCCTTTCCACCAGAGTACATCGCGTAGGTCAGCAATTATTCGTCTTCGTATAACGATAACGATGATGATGACAACGACACATTGAACCTTAATTCGTTATTTTAAATGTTGAAATATCTACTGCAAATACACATGCATTAAGTTCCTGGTATATTTCAGGAAGTCGGATTTTAGCTAAGAAAAATTGTTTCACGCTTGAACACTTTGCTGGTGGCCATTGAACTATATGTTCATTTTTATTTCATTCAAATTAGAATAAATAACAAATTTTGGTAGCATATTGATAACGTTCACATTAACATTCTTATAATTTCAGTGTTTCGTGCCAACAAGCAAAGTTAATTTTGATATGCAGCCGAAAGAAACACAAGAAGATGTAAATACGGCACCACAGGTATGAAAGAACTTGAATTTTAATAAGTTTTATTTATTAACTATTATTGAATACAATTACTTATTTCACAATGAATCTGAACTAAATCAATCAAATGTTACATCTAGAAGTTCTGCTATTCTGCTCTGTTATTTTTTATTACATTTTTTATGAATTTTTTGTGCAATATTTCATGCTCTAGTGCGCGCACAATAGCAACGATATTTCTGTAACTTTAAATACAATGCAATTAATTAGTATGTGACAAATTAATAATGTAATTAATCAAAAAACAAAATTTTGAATTTACCTTAATAGCTTTTAGCTTACTTAATTACGTTTATAATTACAACGCCCGAGCTAATGTTTACATTTTGCATTCTGCCATCCATTATGTCAGCACTCAGCAGCACCCCTGGAGAGAAAAGCTAGAAGCTTTCAGGGCTAGTTTACCTCACGCCTACTAGGATGTGGTAGTGGCAAACCATGGCAGGAACATATTTACTAAACAAGAGTCGGGATTTATGTTAACAGGTTAAATAATCTTTCTAATAATAAAAGAACATTAACTTTATGATTTTTTAAAACTTAAAACATTCATGAACGCACTATGCAACTTACTGTGTATCAATAATTCTCGTACTTATTTTATACAAATTTTTCAACTGAAATCACTTTTCAGAGCAGTTTATTTATTTTTTCTAAACGAGTGCCTCTGTGTGTGTGTGTTTGTGTATGTCTGTGTTGGCATGGTAGACAATAAACAAACCAATGTAAACATAAGCGTTCACTTGTGCCTCTTAAGCGTTGCGTATTTCGCTGCGCTTCCGCTCGGAGCGCTGAAACTTGTCCCCGGTTGTTAACATTGGACATTCCATTCTATACCATCCATTTTCTATGGTAGTGACTGGCCTTCTGGACTAAGGGCTGGCCCTTTTACACCCGCCCTGAGGGTCCGGGAGTGATGTGGTCACGGGATGAATCCCGGGAATCGCCGGCCGCTTCGTGGAACTACAGGCGGCTGTAGCGGCGTGCGCACTCGGCCAGTCTGGTGGGAGAGGGGGCAGGCGGGGGGTGGAGGCCGGTCGGGAGGGCTCGGCGTGGTTGCCCCGGGCAACCGGAGATTCGAGCGTGGTCACCCTGGCAGCGTGGTCGCCCTGGCAAGGAGCGAAGGGACGATCTCGGCTTTCCGCGGCTGCCCGCATACGCGATAAGAAAGAGAGGGGCTGACGGCTTAGTGATTACAGACGTGTGCGGCTCGTCATGTTTTAACTATCCTAAACTACTCGGATGAACCACTGTAAACTATGCTGGCACACGGTGACATCCGTATCGAGAGGGGCGCAACTCATGACGGTCGTTCTCACCTGACACTTCCCAGGACTCAAGTGCTCCTCTATGCTGATGGACTTGAGGGACTCCGAGCACGGGATGAGCTTGGAGCAGTCCAACTTGTTGATGATAGTTCTGGTTGCAACGTCCCACTGGTACACCACGCAGCCTGGACAGAACCACACATCGTGAGCAACCCACCCAAACTGTTCAGCGAGTTTGTGCATGTGAGAAGACCAGGCATTTGAAAATATCAGTTTTTCAAGTTTTAATCTAATTTTAATACAAATATTAAATTTGAATAGCTAGAGTATAAATTTTTTTAAACTTTTTTGCAAGACAATTTAACGGTAATATTTTAACAAACTCTTGTACTAGCTTTTGTACTTTTGTATACTAGCAATATACATTAAATATTAATGGTTACAAAAACCTAAACACAACTATAAAAGAAAACCATTTTCAATTTTTTAATGAATTTTTTTGCAGTCTCAATAAAGTACTTATTATTTGCTTATTTTCAAGATAAAAAAAAATTGTAGATTATCCCACTGCCTTTTTACTGTTAGCTGTGCACATGTTAAAATAAATAAATGTCTTATTACACAGGGGCCCACTAACATATTAAACCTGGGTACATACAAATTTACTACTCTGTACAACAATGACTATTAACCTTAATTAATTTAGATAGATCACGAGGCAATATGCAACAACTTCACTGAACTTCAAATACAATCAAACATTTGTTATTTAGAAATATGAAGTAGCTTGGCTTCTGGGTTGTAGCCGTGTCCTTGGTGAATAATTCACAGAGGTTTCGGTCGACATTGCAGTCGTCAACATCAGGGAGCAGTTACCTGATGATGGCGACTGCAACGTCGACCGAAACGTCGGTGAATTATTCGCCAAGGACACGGCTACAACCCAGAAGCCAAGCTACTTCAGACGATGGCCGTGAATGCATGCAAACATTATTATTTATAAATATAACAATTTTAATTATAGTTAAACATGGGGATAAATTATTTGTTTTGGTATTTGAAATTCTGTATACAGGCAAAGACACAGTTGGTATGATTGCAGCTGGTCAGGAGACCGAAGGCGCACCCACCTGGGTACACGTACGAGCACACGCAGATATCGTCCGTGTCGCAGTAGTTGGGGCTCTGCGTCGAGACCAAGTTCAGAACGTCGATGTTCTCGATGACCGGTTCGTAGTGGTTGACCACGTCGTGCGATGTGACCACGCTGTCTCGAATCGTGTAGATGGAAATGTTCCCGTGCGATTCCCCACACCACAACTCGCACACGCTGGAATGGACGGAGACAAAACGTGCCACACACTATTGGGAGAAAAAGTAAACATTTGAGATTGTAATAATCCCTCAAGTAGAACAACCTCGTACACATTGTAAGAAAATGATAGGATCAAGATAAAAATCCTGCTGTAAAAATACTAGTTTTAATTCTTTGTTAGTTCTGCAGCTGACTTATTAAGCTGTGCTAAACACAATCTTTGAGAAGCTAAAATAAATCAGGCTCAGAACTAAAGAGACAGACTCACGGTTGCTCTAACAGACCTCTCAACCTATTGCCCAAATGCAAAATGTTTTGTAGGTAAGGGTATGTCTGCAGTTAGGGGCAAGCAAAGTGAGATGTCCATGGGTATCAGAGGGTGTCTACTGGGTCATGGTGGTCACTTAAGTCCTCAAAAAAATAAAAAGGTCACTTAAGTCCTTAAAAACCATTATGTTCCACATGATCAAAACCTTTCTATTGACTACAGATTTTGTTATTGAAACACTTAAACTCTTAAATATGATGAAAAAAGGCAAATTTTTAAAAATGTATAGCGTTTAAAAATGTTTAGATAATAAAATTAGTAGTTTTGCTAAGCAGCAAATATAAAATCAGCGGTAGGCATTTATTAGTTAATTTGTTATTGTGAAACGAGCATTAAAATGTCTTAGGAAATCGGTCACTAATTTTTCTCCGAGCAAGCCAGCAGACACTGTTCGGACTTTGTGACTTATGTCCTTGTTGTGTGAAGTGTTACTTGTGCCCCTTTTGGCGTGTTGTATAAACAGTTCGGCATGATGGCGGGCCGCGTGCAGTTGGGTCGTTTGATTTTTATTTGGCTATCGTTTCGTTGTCAGAGTTGTATTCACTAAATCAGACTCTTAATATATTTATGGTCCTCCGGAATAAATTAGTTGAAACAAAGAACAGACACTGTTCCCGTGAGATGCATCTGGCATGACGAATGCAGTCGCACATTTGACAACCGAAACCGACTTGCTTCAAAAGGCACTGTATTCAGCTGCCACTAGGAGCACACACCTAGTGGTGCCAAAATTTAAAATTTCATGGGTAAAATTAACTACTACTTGACACACCATGTTTTTTTTCTCAACGTATCTCTCATTACTGGCCCTATGAACCCCACTCCTGTGTTTTTCCCTGAATACGGTTATAGAACGTATGTCGTAGGGCATTGCCGTTTGTGTGATGTTTATCACGTGTAGTAAAAGATAATCAGTACCCATTGACTAAAGCATTACTATCTAAACTGTGTATACCCCAACAGTGTCACTCATCGCCGGCACTGTGATTCTTGAGAGAAGCTCTTTTTGCACTTGACGGGGCCAATGAGACTGGAGTTGCTGTGCTACTGTTAGAAGTGGGCCTACCAACCACACGAGCAAGAATGAGCTGCAGTGATTGGCGTTCTATGAAGTATCCAGGTGTTTATATACACACACACACACACACACATACATAAAAAGACAAACACACAGATATAGTACATATACACACACACGCACGCATATGCAGCACACACACTCTCTCTCTCACTCTCTGTCACTCTTTCTCTCACTGTCACTGTCTCTCACACACACACTCGTTCACTCTCACACACTCTCTGTCACTGTCTCTCTTGCTCACACACACACTCGTTCACTCTCACAAACTCTCTGTCACTTACTCTCCCACTCTCTCTCACACACTCTCTCTCACTCTCTTTTCAGTCTATTCCATCATTACCAGCAAGTCTTTGTTTTCACTACAAAGAAATAAGTAAACAACGTTGACGGAACGAAGCGACGGGGCTCTGACCTGTGGTTGTCGGTGAAGACGGCGGTGACGGCGTGCAGCACCGGGCCGCCGCCCAGCTCCGTCATGACAAAGCTGCCCTCGCCGGCGGTGGGCGACACGGGCAGCAGGTCGCTGCGCACCAGGAACAGCCGGCCGTTGGCCAGCCCCACGGCCACGCGCTGCAGCACGGGCAGGGGCAGCACGCTGCGCACCGCCGAGGGGTGGGGGGCGTCCGGCTCCAGCGCGTACGAGAACAGCGGCCGGCAGTCGCTCGCCCTGCGACACCCCCCGCGCATCTCACCTGCCGTGTCATGATGCCGTGGTCACAAAGTAGAGATTATACCATTCCCTGCGACACCCCCCGCGCATCTCACCTGCCGTGTCATGATGCCGTGGTCACAAAGTAGAGATTATACCATTCCCTGCGACACCCCCCGCGCATCTCACCTGTCGTGTCATGATGCCGTGGTCACAAAGTAGAGATTATACCATTCCCTGCGACACCCCCCGCGCATCTCACCTGCCGTGTCATGATGCCGTGGTCACAAAGTAGAGATTATACCATTCCCTGCGACACCCCCCGCGCATCTCACCTGTCGTGTCATGATGCCGTGGTCACAAAGTAGAGATTATACCATTCCCTGCGACACCCCCCGCGCATCTCACCTGCCGTGTAATGATGCCGTGGTCACAAAGTAGAGATTATACCATTCCCTGCGACACCCCCCGCGCATCTCACCTGCCATGTCATGATGCCGTGGTCACAAAGTAGAGATTATACCATTCCCTGCGACACCCCCCGCGCATCTCACCTGCCGTGTCATGATGCCGTGGTCACAAAGTAGAGATTATACCATTCCCTGCGACACCCCCCGCGCATCTCACCTGCCGTGTCATGATGCCGTGGTCACAAAGTAGAGATTAAACCATTCCCTGCGACACCCCATCGCATCTCACCTGCCGTGTCATGATGCCGTGGTCACAAAGTAGAGATTAAACCATTCCCTGCGACACCCCCCGCGCATCTCACCTGCCGTGTCATGATGCCGTGGTCACAAAGTAGAGATTAAACCATTCCCTGCGACACCCCCCGCGCATCTCACCTGCCGTGTCATGATGCCGTGGTCACAAAGTAGAGATTATACCATTCCCTGCGACACCCCCCGCGCATCTCACCTGTCGTGTCATGATGCCATGGTCACAAAGTAGAGATTATACCATTCCCTGCGACACCCCCCGCGCATCTCACCTGCCGTGTCATGATGCCGTGGTCACAAAGTAGAGATTATACCATTCCCTGCGACACCCCCCGCGCATCTCACCTGTCGTGTCATGATGCCGTGGTCACAAAGTAGAGATTATACCATTCCCTGCGACACCCCCTGCGCATCATACCTGCCGTGTCATGATGCCGTGGTCACAAAGTAGAGATTAAACCATTCCCTGCGACACCCCCCGCGCATCTCACCTGCCGTGTCATGATGCCGTGGTCACAAAGTAGAGATTAAACCATTCCCTGTGACACCCCATCGCATCTCACCTGCCGTGTCATGATGCCGTGGTCACAAAGTAGAGATTAAACCATTCCCTGCGACACCCCCCGCGCATCTCACCTGCCGTGTCATGATGCCGTGGTCACAAAGTAGAGATTAAACCATTCCCTGCGACACCCCCCCGCGCATCTCACCTGCCGTGTCATGATGCCGTGGTCACAAAGTAGAGATTAAACCATTCCCTGCGACACCCCATCTCATCTTACCTGCCGTGTCATGATGCCGTGGTCACAAAGTAGAGATTAAACCATTCCCTGTGACACCCCATCGCATCTCACCTGCCGTGTCATGATGCCGTGGTCACAAAGTAGAGATTAAACCATTCCCTGCGACACCCCATCTCATCTTACCTGCCGTGTCATGATGCCGTGGTCACAAAGTAGAGATTAAACCATTCCCTGTGACACCCCATCGCATCTCACCTGCCGTGTCATGATGCCGTGGTCACAAAGTAGAGATTAAACCATTCCCTGCGACACCCCATCTCATCTTACCTGCCGTGTCATGATGCCGTGGTCACAAAGTAGAGATTAAACCATTCCCTGTGACACCCCATCGCATCTCACCTGCCGTGTCATGATGCCGTGGTCACAAAGTAGAGATTAAACCATTCCCTGCGACACCCCCCGCGCATCTCACCTGCCGTGTCATGATGCCGTGGTCACAAAGTAGAGATTAAACCATTCCCTGCGACACCCCCCGCGCATCTCACCTGCCGTGTCATGATGCCGTGGTCACAAAGTAGAGATTAAACCATTCCCTGCGACACCCCATCTCATCTTACCTGCCGTGTCATGATGCCGTGGTCACAAAGTAGAGATTAAACCATTCCCTGTGACACCCCATCGCATCTCACCTGCCGTGTGATGATGCCGTGGTCACAAAGTAGAGATTATACCATTCCCTGCGACACCCCATCGCATCTCACCTGCCGTGTGATGATGCCGTGGTCACAAAGTAGAGATTAAACCATTCCCTGCGACACCCCATCTCATATTACCTGCCGTGTGATGATGCTGTTCCGACGTTCTGTGTATATAGTTTGAGCATGTTTAGTGTAGTGTATAGACTTTGAACATTTTAAACTTCCCGCCCTGCAGGGCATTGTGGTTTGGTAACCCTGGAGCGGCCAGGAAGTAAGTTGGCGCACCTGCGCACATTGAGAGGACAGTCTGATAATACACATTGTGGTGGGTGAAGGTTGGTTACTGTCGCGACTCGTTTCAAATCGAACTATAGTTGCTTACAAATGTTGCATCCGCTAATTATTTCAGTCCACATCTCTTCGTGCAACAGATGCCATGGTTACAAAGTAGAGATTAATACATTTTTTTTTAAAGTTATATGTACTTCTTTAGGCACGTTATGAAAAAAGGATGAGAGTAAAAAGACGCCCTAAAATATAGGTGTGACCATTATGCGATAATAACAGGGTATATGTTAGATTATTTAATCATTAAAACTAATGAATTACAATAAACATTTAGCATATTTATTGATTTTCATTACTAATAAAAATTTATCTAGATAATTTTACTAAATTAAATAATAGATTTTAAACACACATTTACATTAATATTGAATACTGCGTATTTATTTAAAAAATTTTTTAATTTGATTCAATTTATACTTTACCAACTGTATTTATAACATCCCTCCAGTCCATTTATTATTTTATTTCTATTAATTAATTGCATGCAAATTAAAAGTTAATTTGTTTTACCACGCCAAGTAAGTGTTAACTTCTAACGTTTGTACATGAGCACAATCACCCATTTTGTTTTTATGACACACAATTGCTTAGGCGAAACACAGTAGCGTTAGAACATTAACCAAGTAAATGTGGTTCACTGCAACCTCAGATAAAAAAATCTCTGCGAACACGGATGGAACAAGTAAAATCGTCATGTTTTTCAGTCGACCCAGAGATATAATTTTTTGGGTTGAGGTTTCCCCAACTTTTCTTCAGTGTGGATCCTTTCATGTCACTCCATGATTTACCCAACCAGTAAATGAGTTATCTGGGGTAAATATTTTTTTAGGATGATGACAACTATGTCCTTAAACAAATGTTCCAACAGTGTTGCAAAGTACATGGTTAATCAAGACTTTACTGTACTTAGATTTAATACACACATACATTTATTTTTTAAATTTTATTTGAAGCACAAAACTACACTGAACACGAATATTGGGGAAGGGATTGGCCAATGCTTGTAGTAAGAAACCACCCTAGAAATCATGGTATATTGAAATCCAGGATGGCCGGACTGGTGTTGGCTTATACGTAACTGTATATAACTTCAAACCACAAGGGTATCAACTCGTGTACTCATAAAATAATGAACAGGTCATGCCAGGATCTGCGACGAGGCCAGAACTTCTTGTCTTGTCGCTAGGAACAAGATTATATGGCGAATTGCGATAAAACCAAAATAACATTGAAATCCACTGAAGTCATGTCAAAACATCGCACAAAACTGAAATGAAATGGAATTAGCAGCAACTAACTAAAACTTAATTCTAATCATTAAAAAATATATATATCTATTTTAATGTCTGAAATTAAATGAATGTTGTTATTTCTGGAAAAAAAAAATGGTAGCAAAGTGCATGGATCAGAAAAAAAAAATATCTGATTTGATTTTATTATTGTGAATGTATCTGTTTTAGACTAAAGTATTACAGATTATTTTATTATAAAATGCAGTATTTTCAATTTACCACTAATTTGCTGGAGTAAATATTACAAAATGGCAATGAAATCCTCTGTTTTAAAGAACGAATTTGGACTAAAAAATAAAATCATTAAATACTTTCTCTACTCATAAAATGAAAATTATTTCTACGTGACTCATCACTGCCACCGAGAAAGCTAACTTCAGCGACTTGCAGCAACGAATGTGACGAGCGAGGGAGTAGAGGGGTTGTGAGCTATCGCCTGAGAACGGCAGACTTGCGAGCTGCCTGGAGCAGAGACATCTTGTGAAGGGTGAAGCGGTAACTAGGCCGTGCGTAACCCAGGACAACGGAGCACCCAACTGCCGACATCTGCCATGTACTTCGCTGGCTAAACAACCAGGACGGACCTAGCTGGGGTCGGACTCTGATCTGCGTGGGAGGCCCGCAAGCCCTACTTTCTCTGCCAGCAAGGCTTCAACTCGACTTGTTAATTAGTCTAATTAATCAATTTTAATAATTAAAAAAAAACCTCCTTACTCTCCTGATCATGCAGTTTTCAGAATTTCGCAACAGTTTCACGTGGTCCTAAGTCACTAATACAGCATTGATACATTCCCTGCACTTTGCAACACATTTGGCGGGCCACTCAATGCTGAGAGTGGAACTTAACCTCAAGAACTAAATGACCCACCTAACTGTAAATGAATTTTTGCAAAAGGCCCATTGCAAAGAGGCATGATTTATTGAAATACTGATAAGTTTATCTGTTTGTATGTTTTTTTCGCACTTCACCGGGCCAATGAGAATGCAGCTGCTGTGCTGCTGAAAACCACTTGATTGGCTTGACTTCACAAAAAAGTGTTAAAACTGATCCTATTAACAGTGGAAGCATTTTCTGAAATATCTTGCTAATATTTTCCTAAAGTACAGGTTTTTTTTTGTTCATTCTTACAAATCATGAAACAAACCACATTTACTCCAGTTTTTACAGTTCCATTTTTAGTCCAATTTCGTCTTTAAAACAGAGGTTTTCTGTTTTATTGTTTTTATTTTTATAAAAGGTGATTTGTAAAACTTACTCCACCAAAATAGGGGTAAATCTATATGCTGCATTTTTACGGTAATATAATTTATTATAAACTGGCCTGAGATACATTTTTAAATGATAAAAATAAATTAGCGAGCAAGTAAAGTTTAGAATTGATTTACCAGGTAATGGACAGTAAAACAAATAAAATTCATTTTTCTGAGCCATGCAACTCTGGTACAAATTTTGTCTGGAAATAACGACATTCCTTGAATGTCAAACATGAAAACATTAATTTTTTTTATGATTTGTTGTGTATATACTTAAAAACTGTGCCATATCACAGTCTGTGACATCCGTCATCGGAGGTGACGAAGTCAAGACTAGCGAATACAATTTTAAACCGCCGTGTGGCTGGGCTAAGCGAGAATCGTAAACTGACGTACGAATTGAACGGACTCTCGGTGGAACGACGGTGGTTTAGACTATGACCAAGTGAACTCTGTGCTGCGTGTACTCGTCGAGCCTGAAGACGACGTAGCCTACGTCCTCGGAGGTCAACAGAAATATATTGTGAGCGAACTGTGCAGCGCGGCGCCATCTTGAAGTCCACTGCTCTACAAACGGACAGTGTTGCCAGATGACTACTTGCAGGAGTCGTATCCATCCGCCGAATCACACGCTAAGCGCAACACGTGTATTATTTTACCGAACATGGTTTGAATTAAGTTTTGGTTAGACGCTACTTAATTCCATAATATTATCTTGCATTTCGATGCTATACGGTGTATAAACTTGCACTGTGGTTTTATCGCAGTTCGCCGCAAGCGGGGACGGGTCGGGACACTCTGCGTACTGGTAGGCGTGGATCTGGCCGAGGTTGTCGCCCAGCCACACGTTGCCGTCCACGATGCAGGCGACGGTGGGCCGCTCGGGCAGCGCCAGCGAGCTGTACTGCAGCCAGCCGCGGTCCGAGGCCAGCAGCATGTCGCAGCGCGCGTTGCTGCACGCCAGCCACAGCTCCGAGCTGTGCGCGCCGTCGTCTGCCGGGCACACACACACACACACACACACGCTTCCTCGCGGGGGGTTCCTGTCCCTACCAACACGCTAGCGTCTAACACACCACGTTGGTTTATTTTTCATTTCCTCGTTATTAGTGTTAGTCAGCTGGATAGTATTACCGTGTTTTCTCGCATCGTCGCACTTTTTATTCTAAAATCAAGTTTGAAAATTAGGAGTGCGACGATTATGCGGAAAAAAATTATTTTTTTGTTAGATAAAGTTATTCATAAAAAAGAAACCAATTCATGGAAAGTACGTTTATTTAAAACGTGAAGCATAAAAGAGCATGTCAAACAATTCAAATTAATAAGTCATGCAACCAAAACCTTTCTACTTCAAATAGAAAAATAAAATCTGTGATCCAAATGCAAGCCGAATGAACACGTAACTATCGCCGTATACACACCACGAAAGAGTGCGGGCTATGAGATGTAGTTAACTCGGCACTCGACAGGGAGCGCGCTGTATGCACTCGGCGAGATATCGAAATTCTGCTACATGCGCGCACTCTATACAGGAAGCAACATAACCAATCATTAATGATTGCAACGAGAGCTGGCTACATTTTTGTAAGCGGTACACCGCGGCTACGCAGAGGAAAAGATGAACGTTATAACGTTTAAAAACGTGTTTAAAAGAAAATTTACACATCAGACAACTATGTATTTCCGTTAATTAAATAAGTAAGAGGTAATGTCCGAATAAATATTAGATTTATATTGTAAAATAATTGTTTTATACGGAAAAAATAACCACACAAAGCGCTTGGAATCTAATAGCGGAACCAAAAACATCATGCGACGTTTACGCGAGAGGTTTTTTTTCATCCAAATTTTGACGCCCAAAAATATGGGTGCGACGATTACGCGGGTGCAACGACTATGCGATAAAAGAGGGTATTATTTACTTCTTATACAACTCATTATTTCATTTGAATACTAATTTAAGAAAAATATATATTATATCTCTAACCAACTGTTATAATAACTTTTATTACATAGTTTGCAGTCTGGTCTTGTTATTTTACACTAGGTAGGCATAAAAAGGGCTAAGAAATGTTCTGTGTTATAGGCAGTAACAAGATGTATGATTTGGAAGCATGAATTTGTAATTTATAATTTTACAATGTTTGTAGCAAAAATTTACAGAAATAAATTTCAGAGCACTGATAAATTATTGCAGAATGGATTACAGAGATCATGGTATTTAAAGAACAGCAATCGCAGGTTGCACTTACAAGACACGTGGCCCGACAACCTGTTGAACTGGAGCAATCACTTGTTGCTACGTTTACAAACCACGATTATTATCTCGTCCTCCATACCATAGGAAGGTAATCACACCGGCAGGCCCCTACTACTCAGGCAATCCTGGTAGTGTGGGAGATTCCTCTTAACTCTTCAGTAACTATGTACTGTGTAGTTACTTACTTTCAAACTATAATTAGAGGGGGAAAAATAAACCTAACAATAATTAAAATATATTGTTGTTTAAAGACTAATAATTTTTCCTCAAGACTTTAAAAAAATTCAAAGAGATTTCAAGGCCAAAAGAAATATGTGCTCAGGACTCTCGAAGGCCTACACACACTGGGAGACCATGGTGCAGGTTCTAGTCTTGTCTCCGAAGGTGGCAACAATTTCCCTGAGTGCAAATACGTGTTGGCACTGGAAACCTTTCTAGGCTGCAATATTGTTGCAAATTGGTGCACAAATAATTTGGTCAATCTAAACATGGAAAAAACTGCTATCATTACCTTCACTAGAAAAACCTACCCATTGCAATATGAATACAAACTTGATAACTCACCTATTAAAAAATCTCAACATGTCAAAGACCTAGGAATTTTACTGGATCAAAAACTATTTTTTCATCTTCACATTGAAAACATTATCTCGGTATCTAACAAAATACTTGGTCTAATTAAATTTATCACCTTTAACACCTCCAATATTGACTCTATTCTCTCCCTCTATACAGCTCTAATAAGATCAAAACTTGAATATGGTTCTATTATATGGAATAGCATCAATAACACTGAATTTGAAAAGCTTGACAGGATTCAATCTAAAGTATCTGACTATATTAACAAAAAATTAAATACCATCAATAACATAGATTTAAATTCCCTCCTTGGTTCATTATCAACTAGAAGAAAGATCTTAGATGCCATTTTTGTCTTCCATTGTTATTATGGTAATCTTATATGTCCTCATATATTTGATGTTACTGGCATTAAAATTCCTTCTTTTAATAGCCGTAACCCACCTTTTTTGTGCACACTTTTAAATACAAATGATATTATATATAGACTTGTTAACAATTTTAATATGTATGTTAATCACTTACAACCTACCAGAGAGAAAAAACTTGTTAAAAAAATTATTCTTTCGGCATCCAAAGATTAATTATCTTTATGCTCTAATGTTATTACCTAAATTATTTAATACCAGATGTATTAATCTAAGGATACCAACTGTATGTTATGTTGTCTTGTCTTTGTTTTTGTCCTACTATTTGTTGTTCTTATAATTTATTGTTTTGTTCTTATTTTTGTTCTGTTACTGTATTTGTTTTTTTTTTTACATGTCTTACATGTTGTGCCCACCGTTGGAGCCTTGTGATGTTGGTGTGGCATGTAACAAATTAAATAAATAAATAAATAAATAAATAAATACATCACGTCGCTAGCAATGCTCGGTCGTAACTAAATGTATATCACAAACGAAACTCTGTATTTATGACAGAATTTTCACAAGCTTGTCTCGGTAATTGTACGATGCAAAGTCGCGATCGTGAAGTATCGGACAAAAAGCATAGGTTTTTTGGTGGTATATTTCCGCTTGTCGATATCTCGATCCTGCAGTCGATGAATGTTCCGTGACTACGGAAGTTAAAGAATTCACCCGAAAAATTGGTGAATTCTAGCAGCGCCCAGCACCAACTTCGGTCTAGGCGGCCATCTTAAAATTTTTACCGTCCTTTGTTGGACACACAAGCAAGGAGAAAGTTTCGTCCGCATCCAACCAACAAACAAAAAGAAAAAACACTTGTTACATGTCCACGCTCCGAGCACAAACAAATTGAGAAATATATGTACAAATGGTCCTTTTTTAAAGTCACTGAACAATGATGTTTGAATTTATTTGATCAGCCTGTTTGGGAACGTCAAACACCGTAAACTGAAGTAGCTTGGCTTTTGGGTTGTAGCTGTGTCCTTGGCAAATAATTCACCGACGTTTCGGTCGACATCGCAGTCGCTGTCATCAGGGAGCAGTTACCTACTACTAACGGGGGTGTCGTTCTTGAAACCAGGGGCGCAACAACTAAATTTCCAAAGGGGGGGCAAAAACCTTCTAATAAAGAATCATCGATCACCCCTATTGAAGCGGGGGGTCCGGGGGTCCTCCCCCGGCAAAATTTGTATTTCAAGGTGGAAAATTGTGCTATTTAAGCATATTTATTATCTAAAAATTGATTACACAGCACTTTCTTTGCCCCCGTTTGCCCCTACTTCGAGGTTTCAGAGGGGGGGCAAAATACCCTTGCCCCCCCCTGTTGTTGCGTCCCTGCTTGAAACTGTCGGGGGACCCGGGTGTTAGGGGCAGTTACCGGAGAAGTCTGGCAGGAAGGTGACGGCGGTGGCGACGACGGGCGCCAGGTGCGACAGCGACACCACGTCGCCCAGGTGGGTGAACTCAGGGGCCGTTGCCACCGACACGATCTGGCTGGCGGAGGGCCGGTCCCGCGGCGACTGGGCCCAGCACATCACCATCAGGTCCAGCATGTACGTGGGGTACAGCGTCTCCTGCGCAGCCGCGACACACGACCGGTCACATGCAGGGTGGCCACAAGGAAGAAAAAATATTTCGTACCAACTTAGGAGAGAAAAAAGTACTAGATTAGAAAAAAAAGTACGAAATTATAATATGTTATGGTTTTTTAACAATTTAGGAATTTATTATGACATTGCAATGCTCAAACTTAAATATCACACCACACACACACACATACATTCCATAGTTTTTTTTTTTAAATTTTTACACTTAATAATAAAACATATTGGAGTTACAATAATATTATTATTATATTAAATAAAAATGTACTAGATCTGTACTAAACCACTAAAAAAAGTTATAAAAGTACTAGATCTAGTACGAGAGTACTAACTGTGGAGACCCTGGTCAAATGAGGAGACACGAGATTTTATGGTTTCATTTTCAGGCCAATTTCATTTTCAAAACACGAGATTTTGGTGTTATTGGTTTTATTTTATTTTTATAAAATATGTTTATTAAAAAATATATAATATTACTGAAAAAATATGACACTAAATTGTTCCATGATACTAATTTCTCCAAAACAGTGTCAGTTTGAATGATACACGTTTGCAATATAATGATTTGAAATAAGCATGCCTCAACTGTTCGGTACACCCAAAATAAATTTTTGTGTTTGAAAACTGTACTAACGTCGAAAATGTAAAAAGAGTAACTAATAATGTTTGCTAGATTAAAAATAAGTAAATGTTTTTCAATTTTTATTTTTGCATAAAATGTACAAACATTGTGCTGAATAAATTTCTTTAATTGAATTTAATATTTTAAAAATTATGTATTTTTCATTAAATTTAAGTTTTGATTGAAAATTCTGACAAGTTTCCATGTTTTTATTTGCATTTCAGTGCTTTGAGGTGTTATGCAGTGTTCGGACATGCTTCTCGATGTTATTCCTGTTTTATTGTAACTCACCATAAAATCTTGTCGCTAGCAATGAGTACCCAAATTAATATATTTACATTTTGGTAATAATGTGAGTAAACACTATTACAAGTATGTTAAACTTAAATTTAACTAAAATTAAAATTTTGGTAGGGTTAAAGTACATACTTAAAAAAAAAAGGTGAGAAATACGTTGAACTGAAGTACACTGAAATGAGATTTCACAGTATATTGTGAAAATAAAAAAGTACAGAATAATCTAAATTTTTGCAGAACTTAATCATTCTTTCAAAACATTTGTCTGCACATTCGAGTTCTACGTACGAACTAGTACAACATTTGCTGTGTTCGACAGTACCCGAATATTTGTCCTTATAGGGCAAGCTGTCTGTAAAATCAAGGTTTCACTGTGGTAATCAAATTATTGACTTTAAACTAAAATGAAAAAATGTTTATTACGACCATTTTGGGAAAAATTACGCAAAACCGAAAGTGAGCACAAATTTTGTCTGTCTGCCTGAGATCCACACAGTAGGATATTCAATCATTCATATAAATAGCACACAGCACAAGTTTTGGGCATGTATTGGAAACTGCTGCACATGCCTAGCTTGACATCTCTAGTTTTGAGATAGTCTTGGTTAGCGAGATCGCACGCGACTCACTCTGTACGTAAGCGGGGGCCTGCCGCCCTCCAGGATACACTCCTTCACGCTCTCGTGCCCTTCGAAGGGCTGGTGAAGGGTCAGCAGCTCGTAGATGAACATCCCAAATGAAAAACAGTCAACCTGAAAAGGAAATAAAATAAATGAAAACAAAAATGGAAATGAAATATCGGTCGGCACCCAATGTAACACAAAAAAATACTTCCAAAGAAATTTTCATCACAAATGCAGTTATAACTGACACTTAGTAACGGTGTAGGCACTTACGACAATATGAGATTTCAAAAATATAAAACCAAATTAATACGTGTATTGGATTTGGTTCATTATGATATTAGCCAGAAACACACATCAGAATAAAGTAGCTTGGCTTCTGGGTTGTAGCAGTGTCCTAGGCGATTAATTCACCGACGTATCGGTCGACATTGCAGTGGCAATCGTCAGGGAGCAGTTACCTACTGTAGCTACCTACAGTAGGTAACTGCTCCCTGATGATGGCGACTGCAATGTCGACCGAAACGTCGGTGAATTATTCGCCTAGTACACTGGTACAACTCAGAAGCCAAGCTACTTCAGACAAAGGCAGTGAAAGCCTGCGAACATTATTATACATGAAAATAAACACCTACCTTCTCGGTGTATTCTTCTTCACCGTTGTACCTCATTATCTCAGGGGCCATGAAGCCTTCTGTGCCTCCGAAACCTTTAGTTCCCGTTGGGAGAGTTAACCGACTAATTCCTGCAAGAAACAAAGGGAAAACAAAAGTTTAATTTTATTTTTACTGAATCGTAAAAACTTTGAGCCCACTTCCAGCCTCCAAGACATATTTCGGAAGAGTTCATTAGGAATGATTGTCAATTCACAGTTAATTTGTGCTTATTTGAGCACTTTTTAAATGATCCTTTGAGACATGTTCCTGCTTATTATACATCTAGGTTTCCCACAAATAACTGACTATCCAAATTCCTTATTTTATCTGAACAAAAATATAGACATTATTTAATCTCTTAATTTCCATGTGTTCAGCAGAAAATGAAAATGAAAAAAAAAAAAAAAAAAACCCGGCTAACAGTTATTGGTTAACTGATTTCAAATAAAGTGTCTTATTCTACACATTCATATAAAAAAACCATTGAACATTTAAAAAAATAAGTAGAGCATAAAAATGTTGCTATCTTTAATTTGGATTAAGATAGTTAAGGGATTTCTTAAATTCTTATCTTAAACACAAAATAATTCAGGAATTGTATAGTTTAGCTAAAAAACACAAGTTTTTCAAGTGAAATTTCTGCTTTAAGGTGGTACGTTCCAATCAAGGAGATTATTTTATATTTAAGTTGAAAAAAGGTTAAACTTGGAAACTTTTTGAGTAGCCAAACTTTCACAAAATGAAAACAATATGTAATGCATAGTAGAGCTGGGCCGATCACCTATTTTGCCGATCATCTGCTGCCGATCTTGCCGATCTTCTGAGCCAATTAGAGCCTTTAAAGTACCTCTGATTACACGTTGCTTTTGACGGATCACTATAAACGGTGAAATATTCCCAGACAAAACTACTTTTCATTGACATAATTACTTATAAATCACCACACACACGCACACACCATTATCTGCGTTAAAATGTAATAAGGTCAAACCAAATCTTCAACCTAATCACAACTCTGTCATTCTGTGATCTGTGTGTGCCGGTAGACGTCAGCGATGACAATTTTATTGTCCCTTCCCCCCAGTGCCGCCAACAAACTTTCAATAATTCCCGATTGTAAGTTAATTTGTGAATACGAAATACAGTAGAACCTCGTTAATTCGTAATGGTCGGGACCAAGATAATCACGGATTACCGAATTTTTTTCCGGACTAGCGATTATAAGCCCGGAAGGTCTTGTCAAGCTTCTTAGACACCAGCGTGCAGCTGGGTTAAGGCCAAGGTCATGTGATGTAACATCTCCCGAGGCTTACTGCGCTTTGGCAGCAGATGGATAAAAATAGTAAACTCCCCATTATTCGTGTTCATTGGGACCCGCCGATGCCCCGATAATTGAAATTATGTAAAAAAAAAATAATAATAAACCCGGATAATCCGTTCATGGTAAGGGCCGTCTTCCAATTAGTGTCTCGGCTTAAAAAAATACGGCACTGCCTAGCCATTAGTTCACGGTCATTTACAACAGCCGAAGAGAGAAAGATAAGATCGTGCTGACCTTGCACACATAAATATTGGGTAGCCCCCCACCCCCCTCCCTTCCTTCGACCAGCCGAATGCCAGCCAGACACGTCACTCGCCAGGCGCCTGCTGTGCGTTGGCGGGCGGAAAGTAACTCAGCAGCACGTGAAACAACATTTAAACAAACGGGAGACGGGTAGCAGCAGTCAGGACATCCCCCTCAAGTTTAAAGAGTGACAAATGTGACAGCTGAAAGGGGGGCGACAGAAAGGGTCGGTACAAACAGCGTTGCAGAGTTTGACGGCCCACGCGATGGCTTGCAGTGTTTGCTGGCCGCCGGCCCGCGTAACGTAAATTTTAAGCTCTGACAATTTAAGCTTCTCTTCATTTTCTGCACTTTTAAATCGTCCCGGATTATCCGATTCCCGAATTAGCGCGTCACGGATTAACGAGGTTCTACTGTACCACTAAATGGGGAACAAAACTCTTCATCAACCAGGTTTTTATACAAAAGAAAAATAAGCTCTATTTCCCGCTAAACAGGGTAAGAATATTAATTTCGCTAAACAAAACTTTCAATAGGCCATATTTAGCGAGAAATAACTAAATAGATGAATTCCCGAAGAGGTAGACTAACCACGAGACTACCATTAATAGCGCCATTAATTCGTACGATTTCCGTCGCGCGACGCGCGTCACTCTAATCTCTGGCGTCACATAACCAACCTAAACAACAGTCGCCATTCGCCATTGCGGTAATATTAACCGTAAATGGTATACAAATACATAGTTTTCGGTTCGTAAATGATAAATAACTTTGCAAATAGTATAATGGAAAATTATTTTACCGAAAGTACCGTAAATATACGTGGAAATTGATACTTAGGTATGTAACTGTTCAATGTTTATAAAACATGCACTATTTGTTTACTTTATTGGTATATTTTTTTCATGTGTGGTTAGTTTTAAATTATTAAATCCTATTATTTTTCGATGAATAATTGAATTTTCTTCCCGAAAAGTACCGTAAACAAACATGGAAAGTTGTTAGGTATAGGTAATTATTCAATGTTATAAGTTTGCAGTAGGAGACCAATGATCGGCCAAAATAATCGGGTACGTTTTGCCGATCATTATGATCGGCAAAATTAACAAAATCGGCCGATTATTTCGATCGGGGATCGGCATCGGCCCAGCTCTAATGCATAGGTTTTGCATCGTTAGCAGCCAAAGTTGCATTTTTTGTGTTTCTGTGCAACACTGATTAAAATACCCAAATGTAATAAATAACAGAAACTTTTTATTTTCAAAGGCAATGCTACTAGCTATTTCGTAATATGGTTTGAATTATTTCAGAAAAAAAGAACCAAGAATTTAAATATTCTCTATGTTCTTAGGATTTAACACGATAGAAAAAAACTAAACAATTTTTTTCTGAAAGAATTTTAAACCATACAACAATTGCATTTAAATATAAAAAGTTTTAGTTATTTATTCCATTTGATTCTCCTTATCCGTACTACATACTAAAAAAATAGTTAACAATGCAGTTTTGGCCACTAGTCATGCAAAAAGTATAACATGTATATGTTCTTTTTTTTTTTTTTTTTTTTTAATTAAGCTACTCAAAAAGTTTATAAGTTTAACTGTTCCAATGTAAATGTAAAATAACCATTCACCACAACAGGTTGAAATTTTCAGTAACACTTCCTGATTCGTAAGTCCAACAGAACCGTTCCAACACTGCAGATGGGCTCGACTGCGCAGCCACGCTCAGCGAGACAGCTCACGGCCGGGAGGGAGCGGGAAGGAACCGGAACGGCAGGCAGGGCGACACCCACCGTAGTCGGCCAGCTTGATGTGCACGTTGTTGGCAGCCTCGTCCTGGAAGGGCGGGGGCAGCTCCCACACCAGCACGTTCTCCGACTTGAGGTCGCGGTAGATGATGTGCTGCTGGTGCAGGTACTCAATGGCTCTGGCCGCCTGCAAGACACGTGCGCGAAACTAGTGCGTATAGTCCCTCCGCGCGGAAGAAGTGAAACTTCGTAATGTGGAAATGAAAATAGGAAGGGGCGGAAATTGATTTTTAGTGAAATCATATTGTATCAAAGCAAACTAAAATAAATCATGAAATCATTCAACGATAAAAGCTGTTTATTTAATTAAGCGAACGGGTTTCGCCCCAAGGAGAAAATTGACGCGGCGAGACCTCGGGGACATAGAGAAATGACACACACTCGCTCTGTCTCTTTCTATTCCCCCTCCCCAGGAGCGTTAAACGTTTAACGCAACCTTGTTGGAAGTCGCATTAGAAGTTTCACTTCAAAACGAAAAAAGAAAACATTAATTAATATCAATTGTTTGTCTAGTCTAGTGAGGTGATCTATAAACCTTAACGTATTGGTCTGCTATTTGTTTTGTCTTTAACGAACTGATAGTTATAGTTGTGGACAGTTATTGCAGTGGCAGTAATTATTGTTATGTACCGTGTTTTATCGCATAATCGTCGCACATTTTATACTAAAATCAAGTTTGAAAACTAGGGGTGCGACGTTTATGTAAGAAAAAAAATTTTGTTAGGTAAAATTTAGGGATGTGCGAGTACCCGATATATTCGGGTTCGAATCCACAATTACCCGAACCCGGAATAGTTGTATGTACATGGATTCGACAGTATTACAAATATTCACAAAAGTTATAAATCAATTTAATACGGCTCAAAAATACTAGCAGTGAAAAATATAATTAGGCTACTATTACGTAGGTATTTATAATATGATGTATCAAAGAAAGATATGTTAATTAAATAATTAACACAGTGACATTAAAAGAATTCGAGATTTTGAGAGCTTAAACTATAATTACGAATTTTGACGTATAGCAAACTATAAACTAAAAACAATTACATACCAACAAGGAAAAAAGTCTTAGCTATTTATTGGAGAAAAAATGGTTTCGTTTGCTGAAACGTTTATAAAACTGAGATTTCCCTGTGGCGTGCATTTTATTACGATTGAGTTGGAGAATCGAATATGTTTTGGTTTTCATATTTTATAAAGTGTTTATCATTAATTAAGTTTACATAATTATAAACATTTCAAGCTCAGTGTAATAAATAATTGCCAGTAGTTACAGTTAGAAAAAAGAGAACACACATTATTTTAAAATTAATCAGTTATTTTTAATTATTCTGTGCTTAATATTCGGAATCGGATTCATATCTCAAATATTGCCAGGGATTCGAATCGGATTCGAACCAAACTGAAAATCAAGGATTCGCACATCCCTAGTAAAGTTATTCATAAAAACAAAACCCATTCATGGAAAGTATGTTTATTTAAAAAGTGAAGTATAAAAGAGCACGCCAAACAATTTAAATTAATAAGTCATGTAACAAAAACCCTTTCTTCAACTTTAAATAGAAAAAAAAAAAAATCTGTGACCCGAATGCGAGACTGAACTAACGCATAACTATCGTCATAGTACACATTTACCAAGAAAGAGTGCGGGCCATCAGATGTAGTTAATTCGGCATTCGACAGAGAGTGCGCGTTGCATGCAATCGGCAAGATATCGATATTCAACTACATGTGCGTGCTCTAAATGGGAAGCTACATAACCAAACATGAATGATGCTAACTAATGCTGGCTACATTTTTATAAGCTGTACATTGCTGCGACGCAGACAATCAGATAAAGGTTATAATGTTTAAAAACATCTTTAAAAGAATTTTACTCATCAGACAACTTTGTTTTTCCGTTAATTAAATAAGTAAGTGGTAATGTCCGAATAAATATTAGATTTTTACTTTAAAAAAATTATTTTATACGGAAAAAAATACTTACACGAAGAGCTCGGAATCTAATAGCAGGACCAAAAAAAAATGCAAAAATTACGCGAGAGGTTTTTTTATCAAAATTTTGACACCCTAAAATATAGGTGCGACGATTATGCGTGTGCGACGATTATGCAATTAAAGAGGGTATGTTTGCAGAATGAGCCTACCTCAGAATCCTAGGGCAGCCTTGTTGCAACCTGTACTTTTGAAGCCCTGCCCACTGATAGCTATGTTGTTATGTTGTGTTTATTAATAATAAACTGTGGTTGCATACCCCTGCCTCTAATTTCTTCAACCGTTCCCACTTAGTGACTTAAAGGTTTGAACAAAAAAAATCAAGGAAATTCTGGACTTTTTAGTGATGTTTGTGATATTTTCTGGAATTCACTAATTTTTCAGAGTTTCGGTGACCTAGCAGACAATAGATCCGTTGCAGGGAATTTTACTCTGGTGGATGATCTACAATGTTAAGGCTTCTTCTACCATCACACACTGTAAAATTACATATGTGACTTTTTTTATTTAGATATTTAAAACCAAAAACTTTTAAAGGAATTAAAAAAAAAGAAAAAAAAACCTAACCACCCGGATAGCTATTTCTATTATACATTCATTATTAGAAAATGTTTATAGTTTTTTCTTGTAGTTGTGGTTCTCTCTCCTAGACTACAGGCCTATAGACAAGTTGTATATATAGTATTGGTCTGAATATAAGTCAACTTTCTTTGCTGATTTGGAAATCTCAAAACTAAGTGTCAATATATAAATGCATCATCAAAGAAAAATCAATTAAAATATCAGCAAACACAGTTTCTCTAATTTGGTTTTCTTCAGGTTTACTTATAATTTATGAGCTGTGAAAATTGTGATAAAACATTCATGGGATCAATGATGTTTAACATTTTATTGCTTTTCTTTGATATGCACTACTTCTACCGTTTGGTGTTAACTTTATGCTTTATTTAATCATGCCAAAGAAGTATAACTTCTAATGCATGAACCTAAGTACAAGTATCCATGTTATTCTTTCTATGACAACCAGTGAAGGCCAGCATTGTGTACGTGTCAAAGATATTATTTTAAACCAAAATTTGCCATTGCAAGAATCAGTGTAAGAACGTAAGGATCACCACCGACATTCACTGACACGCTAGATTTCTGAGCTCAGTGGCAGTCCTATAGGAGGGGCAATAGGAGCAATTCCCCCCCTTCACCCCACCCACAATCCAAAAAAACCACCATAACTACAAATTACTGGAAATATAAGAAACGTAATGATTTTAAGACATAAAAAAAAGTGTTAAAATAGCCTAAGGAGGAATTACTTATTACTTTTCAAAATTTCTGATTTCCATACCTACAGAGGCACAGAGGTGTGAAAAATATTAAGACTCAAGAATTCCCCCCCCCCCCCCCCCCCTTAAAATGAGATAATTTTATAGTCGACGAAAAATTATTATTCACCATTAAAACTGTGCACTAGTATCTTGTGTGGAATAAATTGAATTATTTTTGTCAATGTTACATGGCTGGGTGATTGTAGAATGAACACAAGAGTAAGGAAAACTGTAAAATATGAAACGTCTTGCTCTGAGTCTAATACCGTATTTACTCGCGTAAAGCCCCCCCCCCCCCCCCCCTTTTTTTTCCAAATTTCGACTCAAAAAAAGGGGAGGGGGCCTATATGCGAATTTGGAGGAAAATATAGATTTTTCTTTTTTTTTCAGGTATGAAAAACTAACATTTAATAAAAACAATATGAAATACCGCCACAACTTATTTAAACGCCAATTAAATTTTGATTAAATGAAACAGCTGGCGGAACGACTGGCAAGTCATGCGTCTTTGTTCTAATGAGGGAGGGTGGGGGAGGCAGCGACGCGGCAGGGGGGGGGGAGAGAGGCAGAGGCGTGGCTTAACCTCCCTCCTGCCAGCTAGCCAGCCAACCAGACACCACTTCCCTTCCTCGCTTCACTTCCCCTCTTCTACTCCGTCAACACTGCACATCAACACAAGCGCGCCAGTCCAGCTTTCTTTTATCATTATGTCGTCTGAGATATGACCAACTGCTTACGTCTGGTCACGCCTCACGACACGGTCCTACTGAGAGAGGACAAACCATAAAGTACCAGTCTCTGCACCACTGCCGCTCACAAATACATGGCTTTGCTGTTCGATGCGTGCCCAAGCTGCCCTGCCCTCAAATGAACCCAGAAAAAAACACGTTTTTTAAATTTTTTTTCCAAAAAAAAAAGTTTACCAAACAAGGACGGGGTGGTATACGCGGGCGGGGTCTTTACGCGAGCAAATACGGTACGTGGCCGTAACAGCTTTGAGCCACCCAAGACCCCCGAATGGAGCTTCTCGCTGAGCGACCCATTGATTTAAGGCTTGCTTCCAGTTCTTTAATGGAATTTTTTTTGTTCAATCTGGTGCGATTGAAAAACTCAAACAAGTAGGTGGATTCAGTCCCTCCTGGCACGCACGCACGGGGAGAGAGGACCGACCTGCAGGATGAGGGCCTGCAGCGCGGAGTGGCTCTTGCTCTGAGTCTAATACATAGCCGTCACAGCTTTGAGGCACCCAAGACCCTCCTAACCCTGCCCTCCTCCTCGCACGCACGCACGCATGCACGCAGACACGGGGAGAGAGGGGCAGACCTGCAGGATGAGGGCCCGCAGCGCGGAGCGGCCCAGCCGCGCGCCCGAGCGCCGGAAGTGGCGCAGCGCGGCGTCCAGCGCGCCCCGGGGCGCCAGGGCCAGCACCAGCGCCAGCGGCCGCGCGCACACGCCCACCAGCGGCACGATGTGCGGGTGGCGCAGGCTCAGCAGGATGTTCAGCTCCTGGCGCGCCGTGCAGTAGGCCTTGCAGGCGTACTGGAGCGGGTCCCGGTCCCACTTGCCCTGCGCCGCCTGGCCGGGGCAGACACGACACCACCACCGCTCGTATCCGAACGAACATCCCCCTCTCGCAGTCCCGTCGCCAGCGACACCAGGGGGGGGGGGGCAAGGGTAATTTGCCCCCCCTCCCCCCCCCCACCGTTCTGAAACTTTGAAGTGGTGGCAAGCGGGGGCAAAGAAAGTGCCGTGCAATCAATTTTCAGATAGTAAAACTGCTTAAATAGCACCATTTTCCACCTTGCAATACAAATTTTCCCCGGGGGAGGACCCCCCCGGACCACCCACGCTTCAATAGGTAGGGGGGGATTGATGATTCTTTATAAAAAAAAGGTATATATTGCCCCCTCCCCCCCCCCCCCCTTTGGAAATTTAGTTGTTGCACCCCTGAACAACACCACTCAAAACACAGTCAAAGTTCCCCTCGTTCAGAATTCTGTAATCGGAAACAAATCAAAGCCGTTCCCGTTCTTATTTTCCCCCTAAAGTGTTTTCCGGCTGTTCACAGCCGACAAGTCGTATTATAATGCGCTGCTGGGGTCAACGGTTCACTCAAGAGTCCATCATTGTCAGTTTTTATTTAAGTGCAGTGTTTCCTGTTTTATACTTGTTACATACCCATAACATTTCACAATTTATATATTTGGAATTCCCGTAGTAACTATGTACCATGTTTTCTCGCATAATCGTTCCACATTATATTCTAAAATCAAGTTTGGAAAGTAGGGGTGCGACGATTATGCGAGAAAAAATAAAATAATTGTTAGAATAAGTTATTCATAAAAACAAAACCCATTCATGGAAAGTACGTTTATTTAAAAAAAATGAAGCTTAAAAGAGCACGCCAAACATTTTAAATTAATAAGTCAAAAGCAACAAACAACCTTTCTTCAACTTTAAATAGAAAAACCAAAACTGTGACGCAAACGTAAGCCACTTGAATCTGTGACGTGTACTAACAAGTAACTATTGTCATAGTACACACTTGTCACAAAAAAAGTGTGGGCCGTCAAATGTAATTGACTTGGCACTTGACAGAGAGCGCGACGATTATTAGATAAAAGAGGGTAAATACAGAGAACGTTCCTTCATTCAGCATTCTGCAGTTCGTTACGTTCCGTATTCGAAACAAATCATGCCATTCCCGATCTTTTTTTTTTCCCAAGTGGTTTTCGGCTGTTCACAGCCGACATGTCACATTACTGCGCTGCTGGCGTCTACAGTTCACTCAGAGTCTAACATTGTCTGTTTTCATTTCAGTGCAGTGTTTCCTGTTTTATAGTTGGTTACACACCCATCAAATTTTTACATTTTCGTACTTGGAATTCCCGTAATAACTATCCTGACTTTGAAGATCTGGCATAATTGCTTCTCTGGCGTGGCCGTGGTTCCAAATAAAGCATCAATTAAGACTTTAACTCAGTACCCTATCATCTTGCGGTAACATCCTACCACCCACTCGACGTCTTGCAAGACCCTCATGTCGAGGTGCTATGTCCTAACAGTCATTGATCACCCAGCCAGATCTTGTACCCCTACTCACAGTCAAGGGATAGAAAGCTGCATTTTAGCTGCTGCTTGTTTTACAGCTGTCTTTATCTTTCACAAACCCCACCAATTAGTAGTGACAAGATTTTATGGTTTTATTTTTAGTCCAATATTGCTCTTACAACAGAGGATTTCAGTGTTGTTGTTGTTATTTTTTTTATAAAACCACCAAAATAGGGGTAAAATATATATGTTGCAAGTGTTAACTTAATTTTACATCATAGCATTAAAAAAATTTCAAACATACAAAAATGAGCCCATTTATTTTTATTGTTCTGAGTAGTTCTGTTCTAGACATACTTTTTACAAATTATTATATTAAGTTCATCATGAATCAGTTTAAATGACACTGTTTTGGTGATAATAAGTATTATGAAACATTCAAGTGTTATATTTGTTAAATAATACACTATTATTATGAATAAAGTATAAAAACAATAAGATCAAAATCTTACGTTTCAAAAATGAAATTCGTCTACATATAAAACCATAAAAAACACTGGTTACACGTAAGTAATAAATTAACACTAATCAGTGTGCCAAACAGAATAATGGCGCGTTAAAGAGAGCCTACTGTATTCCAGGCCATTAAAACTCTCCAGCAAAAATTTATTTAATTAGTTTTATCGTTCTGAATGTATATGTTTTAGACCAATTTATTATGAATTCTTTTATCCTAAAAATGAAGCATATTAATTTTACCACTCTTTTGATGAGTAAGTATTAAAAAATCAGCTTTTATAAAAATTAATCAATAACACTAAAAATTTTTGTTTTTAAAATGAAATTCGACTAAAATAAAAAAAAATTGGTTGTCTGTAAAGTCTGTTTACGGAAGATAGTTTAACGTGACAACGTCATAACAAAACATTGATGAAATGATTGCATACATTTAAGAATAAAATTGAATCATTATTATTGAATTATCACTATTTTGTATGGATACAAAGAACGAGTGAAATGAAATCTACAATTTAATTGATAAATTTACTTTTATTTGCACTCATTAATTCAAAGATGTTTATTACTTTAACAAAGAGATTATTTTAACTTGATAACTTTTATACATGTTTGCTATTTAACTTCTTCCAATCTGTGTTATTCTGTTAAGGATAGGACGATGACAGGAAAAGTAGGAAACTAATGGGAGTGTTTCAAGTTTAATGTGCCTGGAAAAAGTCAAATCGATGGTTGTTCCAATCGAGTGGAAGAGAGATAGATGCGGCGCAAGCGTACAATGAGCGTAACGGGATGCAGCGTAATGGGACAAAATGCATAACGGGACACTTTTTCGTGCGTGCAGCCGGCGTTCATCGATTTATTAGACGTCATGTCAAAAGACCATAAAATGTTGTCTCTACTGATTACGCCTTGCAACTAGGACATTGTCAATTTCCCTGTGTCCTCCAGGTTCTGAGGAAACCTCCCTGACTCCCCGGGGGTTGCCTGCGTGCGGGGGCACAGACCTTGAAGGCCATGACCGCGGACTGGCGGGCGCTGGGCCCCGGCTGCACCGGCTGAAGCATCTTCATCGCCACGTCCGCGTACGTGTTGGAGCCGCGCAGCTTGCACGAGCCCTTGAACACGAAGCCGAACGCCCCGCGGCCCAGCAGGTGCGCCTTCTTGATGTTCTCCGGCCGGATCAGGTGCCTCTCCCCCAGGTCCATGAAGATCTGCCGAGGGGGAACAAGCGCAGTCGCAGGAGGAACTTCCCTCCGCGGCACTCAACGCAATCTGGACACTCGGAACCAATGCCTACCCGGGCACACACGCGGTGCGCAGAGCTTCAGGAGAAACAACGCAATTTCAAAACTACTCAACATATCCGAGTAAGGTGTGCTTACGAAAAGCATTTAAGAGTTTGCCGAGGGCCGAAAAGTACTTTTGATTTCGGATTAAGTTTTTAAACTGTATTTTTAGAAGAGTCAAAATAACGCATGTTTTCAGAGTAATTTTTTGGCGTAAAACAACCAGTACAGATTCCTGAAAGCACTTAAGGGACTTGCTTTACAAATTTATTTTCATTTCTCCGCCATGTAATGTTACGGTCACCGCTCATGTGCACGACGAGAAGACTGCGCGCCAGTCCAGAGCAGACACCGCGCTAGAAGCACCAGCGAGCGTCACGCTTATCATCCCGCCTCGCCGACACACATACACCACTGACGAGGCAGACCACCTTCAAGTTGGGTCTCACACTTAAAGTTAATTTTTTTTAAATTTTTGTCATTTCTGTAATTTTGACACTATAACATTCATGCATTTGTTGTTGTCATAAATATTTTCCATGGATACTTAATAGGTAGAATATAATCGGAGTAAATTGTCGCACTAAGTGTTTATGATTATCACTTGCGCGACATTTTACTCCCGTTACATTTCATTACGTTAATATTGGTTTAAAATATTCATCACAGAACAAAAAATACAAGGAAGTTAAAGTGTTAAATTTACAAAAATAGTGCTTCAAAGCCCACAACAGCATTAATTTTGACGCAAAACAGAATAATCCCAAAAGTGTAGATACTATATAGAAGCGAGTTTCCTAAAATATCTAATTAAGTTCCAGGTGTGTCTAGAATACTGTAGTTATATTAATTGATGTGGTGAAGTCAAAGGGGTGTAAGTGACCACTATAAATATTATTTTTAGTTGAAAGTTGAAAGTTAATATGAAACTGTTCGTATACAAAGGTACGTATATTGTTTGGTTCCTAAGGGACAGATATGTTCTCTAAGATTGTGCTACAATTGAGCAAGTTTTTTGAACTACTTAACAAAATTTTTAAGCTCTTTGGAAGCTCTGAGATTTGTTTTCTCAAAACTAATCTACTATATTAATTTATACAACTTTGATTCATTCTTACTGCCTAAATTTAAGTAAAAATAAAAAATTCTATGTATTATTTAAGATTATTTGCTACCAAATGAATATGTATTGAAATACCCATGGTTCTAGTTATTATGTTATTACTCGAGAACTACCAAAGCTATTTATGATTTATTTTGTTTTGTTTTCTAAAGCAGCGGTTCCCAAAAGGTTGTTCAGCGGAAACCCTGGGGTTCCGTGGCAGGGGCAAGGGGCTTCCGTGAGTCAGGACGAATGCCATATGAAGCAGGCACAATTATTGCCAAACAACTCTCTTTGAAGGATTTGGGGGTTCCGACAAAAGAAAACTAACTTGATCATAATGGTTCCCTGGCCGAAAAAAATTGTGAACCGCTGATGTAAAGCTTATTTCCTACATTATAAATTTTTAAAGAAATTATTTACCAATTGGTTAAATGTTGCATGTTGTGTGTATTGTTTTTGTTCTGTCTGCATGTATCTGTGTTGTTTCAGGGTGGCCAGCAAGTCAGTATAAAAAAATTCCCTGACTTTTCCAGGTCTTAAAGAAAATTTCCTGACCACTATCAAATACAAAAATTTTACACGATATAGTGTAGGCCTATCAATGCAGCTACTTAAAATGCATTAATTTCTCAGCAAAGATACAAAAATAACAATGTGGCAACTATGCTAACACAGAATTACTGAAATTTTTAAATTATATGTGAGTAATAAGCAACATGTAATAAATTTATTCAATGGAAAAATTGACAAAAATATGATTATTCACCCTGGCGGCTTCAAACTCTTCACAGCAGTTCACATAAAATAAATTGCACTTTAATAGTGTGTTTATTAAGTAGTTTAAACATTTGATCACACATTTGAAGATAGCATGCCTGTTGATGTAATGTTCAACAAAATGACAAGCACAATGTTCTAAATCTGAATAAAGTTGGTATTGTTAATAAATAAATAAAAATGCTGAAGACACAGGTATAATTACTGAAAACTATCCAAAATCTCACTTCTCATGTTTTTTGTTAGCCATAAGTTTCCCACACAGTCATCCTAAATTGTAAAGAAATTACTAGCTGAAAAAACTTGAAACATAGATGTATACACACTTGTTTTCTTTTGTAGCTGCGAACAACATATAACTAATTCAAAGACAAAATTTATTTTTCAATAAGTTCAACTTCCCTCTGTGCATTTAACATAAGTGCAGCTTTTTTTGCCTCGAGCTCCTTTACCAGAGTGGCAGCTTTCCTCTTCTTCAACATTTCCTTTGATAACGCATATTCTGCTTCCTGTTTCTTTTCATTCACTTTTTTTGTAGCGAGCATGAGCATTTTTTACAGAATGAAACAGATGATTAACTTGTTCAAACCTCCAACGTTGGTGACAGCATCATACACGACTCTCCTTGCAATCAATTACCACGTTTCCATGTAGGGTTCATAACGTTTTAAGAACACTTACCGATTCGATAACGTCCATGGAAACAGGTTCCAAAACGTTATGAGTTTCAAGGTCGATACACCAAAATTGTAGGATGGAATGGGATTGAGCAGAGGGAAAAATGGCATGGAAATGGTTATCGTATTGGAAACGGATAGAAAGTAAATACGCACAGCATTTGTTACCAACGGCAGTTGTTTATAACACTTTAAAGTGTGTTGTTGTTTAAAAATGACGAGTGTTAGTAGGAATGTGTGGACAACAGAAGTGTTAGTTTTGCTTATCCATTCTATTTTCGTACGGAAAGTATTTCGGACGTAGTAGAATGACAAATCACCTGTTTGTCTTTATTTATTTCATGTGAGCCAACATAAATTTCAATGTCGCCACCCTTATAACAAGCAAATATATCGAGCGAATCAAGTCGTTTTTAACTGGATCTAAATACTAAATATTGCATGGAAACTGGTATCGTACACAAACTAAATTGGATACCCGAAACGTTTTAAACCCGACATGGAAACATGGTAAGTGATTCTTCTTTCATATTCACTATCAAACTTTCAGCATTTACCGAAAAACTTTACTGAGTTAGACAGCAGTTAACATGAAGTTTAAGATAAAAACCTAAATATCACATCTGCATTTTGAAGTGTCAGAGAAATGATAATACCAAGCGCCTAGTGTTTGATTTTAAAAATACCGAACACAAAAACGAAACTAGCAAACCGCTATTTTGGGGTACAGCCTAACCACGAAATCTGTGTAGATACACATTAAAATGTGGAGAATACTTACGTGATAAAAAAACACTGCGGCGACTTTCCACTTCAATCGGCATTCGCAGTTTCGCATATCAATCACATTAACAACGTATTACCTAACCAAGAAGTCAATAACGAATAAGTGCATAGCGACGCTCACGTTTCTCGCAGTTGCACATTTTACATTCAATTATGATATTTTCGACTGCATTGAGTACCAATCTCAATATCTCGCAGTCACGCATTACAATCGATTACGAAAAGTTTGATTGCTCTCGAAGACGTAGTCTGACGTGTTACTAGTTGAACATCACGATACATTTAATAAATACACACGTGCTTTTCAAATCTGGAATGAAGATTTATGTTTAGAAAAGATTTTGAATCGCTAAACACATGACATTTTTCATAAAAGTACATAAACGCAGACTGAATCACTTACAAAAAATTTCCCTGACAGCTAAAAAAATTACCTGACTTTTCCATGACTTTTCCTGGTTTTCCCGGTCGCTGGACACCCTGTGTTTGTATCGTGCCTACCACCCAAGGCATGCAACAGGTATTAAATAAATAAATGAAATGAAACGGAGTGTCAGGGGTGGTGGGGGGGCGGTACCGTGTCGGGGGCGACCTGCGCCAGGGGCACGTCGCCGTGCGAGGGGCAGCCGATGCTCTTGCAGTTGTAGGCGGCCAGGATGCACTCCTCCACCATCCAGCTGTACAGCACGGCGGGGCGCGCGGGCTCGTCCGTGGCCGAGCTGCCGTCGGAGCCCTGGTGCTCCGGGTGGCCCTCCACCGACGGCATGCGGCTGGGGACACGCGCGGCCCTCTGTGACCGACCCTGCCCGACCCTTCCCCCCGCGGTGCAAGGGCTCCACTGCAGTTCCAATCAATCATTGATATGCTTCATGAAGGAAGACAAGAGAAAAAAAAAATTGGCTGTCTGTAAAGTCGGTTTACGGACGATAGTTTAACGTGACGTCATAACAAAACATTGATGAAATGATTGCATATTTTTATCAATAAAATTGAATCATTTTTATCGAATTATCAATATTTTGTATGGATAGAAAGAAGGAGTGAAATTAAATTTACAATTTAATTGATAAATTTACTTTTATTTGCACTCTTTAATTCAAATGTGTTTATTACTTTAACGAAGAAATTATTTTAACTGTAACTTTTATACATG
Organism: Bacillus rossius redtenbacheri; assembly: GCF_032445375.1. Classification (NCBI taxonomy): domain Eukaryota; kingdom Metazoa; phylum Arthropoda; class Insecta; order Phasmatodea; family Bacillidae; genus Bacillus; species Bacillus rossius. Next base: position 374,219,245 of record NC_086330.1, read on the forward strand.
TTTGCTATTTAACTTCTTCCAATCTGTGTTATTCTCTTAAGGATAGGATGATGATAGGAAAAGTAGGAAACGAATGGGAGTTTAATGGGAGTTCAAGTTTAATGTGCCTCGAAAAAGTCAAATTGATGGTTGTTGCAATCGAGTGGAAGAGAGATAGATGCGGCACAAGCGTACAATGAGCGTAATGGGACACAGCAAACGGGACAATGTGTGCAACGGGACACTTTTTCGTGCGTGCAGCCGGCGTTCATACATTTATTAGACGTTGTCACGTCAAAAAGGAACATCCAAAAATTTTTTTGGGCTAATGTCATGTTAACAGCAAGATAATTAGTAGAGACAAGATTTAATTTTTTTTTAGCCAATTTCATTTTTAAAACCAGAGATTTCCATGTTATTGGTTTTTTTTTTTTTATGAATTCTATTCATAAATATAGCACAATTTTTCAATAAATACGACACTTACTGGTTAAATCATACCTACTTCACCAAAACAGTGCCTTTTCGACTAAAACATGATTTACTTTTAAAAAATAATAATTTTAAATATGCACGTCTAACTGCTGGAAACAATGAAAAATAAATCAAAACTACATGTGCAGTTGAAAAATGTACGAATGTTGTAATGTAAAATTTAGATACTAATAACAGTTGCAATAAAAAAATAAAAATAAAACAATATATTTAGAACATATATTTTGGTAATAACTCCATGCTAATTAAATTACATTAATTTAAATTAACATATTAAAAAATTACATTTTTGTATACTGAGTTGAGCTTTGATTAAATATTCAGATTAATTTTATACATTTTTGTTACATTTTGGTGTTTTATAGTGCATTGACCAGCATTTTCCTGGAGTGTTTGGGAAACTGTAGGAAAACCCAAGTCAGGATAGCTCGACAGCAGGGCCGGATTTAGGGGAGGGCAACCGGGGTGAAAGCCTCGGGGCCCCAACAAACGGAGGGCCCCCACAATAGAGAGTTCGGAAAAAAATCTTTCAAATTCCGACAAGTAACAACTAGTAAACAAACATCTTTTCCTTTGATATTCTATTTTCGCTGTTTTACCTTTACCTACAGTACTTTGTACATACATGATTATATTATTGTTAAATATTAATTAACATTAAAATTTAATTTCACATAATACTTGTCTACGATTATATTTATGTATATTTTTTAAATACTAAGAGAATCGACTTGATTTCACAATAAATTATTTATTGGAAAACTCGACTGAAAAAAATTGTTTATTTTATTTGTAAAATAATTTGGGGCAGGGGGCCTCCGCTCCTCTGTTGCCCCGAGGCCTCCAGACCTCTCAATCCGGCCCTGCTCGACAGAGACTTGGACCAGAGTCCTGTGGAATGCAACACCAGTGTCTTATCACTGCGCCACCGCGCACCATACCTCCAAGATTACCGTGGACTACGAACCACATGTATACTGACTCAAGTGCTAATACTTTTATGTGTTTATAACACTTTCCAGACTAGCAAGTTAGCCAGTGTTCAATGTGACTTGACATTATTGCACATTTTTTTCAAATTTAACTCTTAGATCTTAACAAATTTATTTTCATTCCCTCACATTATAATGCTTGCTCGAAATTTGTTCTTTTCAGTCTTAAAATACATCTTAGACTAGTCGCCAACTGTAAGCAATGAGAGAACGTTATATTTAAGAAACACGGAAGCTTTTGCCTGCATATCTACAAGTGCTGACAGACAGACCAATACACTGCGCACTAAGACTTAACCTGAAAATGATAACGGACCTCCAGACGAAAGCACTGTTGTTATTTTTCGCCATGGGGACTCATTGACCGATGAAATCTCCAGAAAAGAAAAGTACTACATTTTACGCACGAGTGCAAGCATAATTTCACCATAACCGTAGCCATGGTGGCAGATACGGGGGGAGGGGGAGGGGCGGGGCAATTGCTGGAATTAAGAAGCCCCTCACTAAGAGGACCCCGCTTCAGCTTGCAAAATCGTGAATGTGAAACAGGGGTTGATACCCGTAAATGTCAAAACAACGTTTTTAGGAAAAAAAAAATTCCGTGTATTTTAAAGTTTTTTGCTTATTGCACGCATATAGGCCCACTTATTGGCAGTATACACCATGCAAGCATCCTGCCCAGAGGTGACTTGTGTCACTTAAAACCAAAGCGCAAACTCTCGGGCCGCCCCTTTGCTCCTCAACGGCGTGAATTTCCGCGGGCCCCCCTTGCGAAACCTACAGATCCGTGCCCCTGACCATAACCACTACGTCGCGGCTACGTCCGTACACTCGCGGGAAGGAATACCTGGATCCGGCACTATCCGGGCCGACGCCGCTGTCGCCGTCCGAAGTGCAGCTTTCCTGGGACTTTCGCCCGTGCCGCCCGCCGTAGTGGCCATCCTGGTCCACCCAGTTGAACGCCTGGGGCAGCACGACACGAGTGCATGTGAGACACACACGCACAACCTTCCCACGACTTGTTGCTTTGAAATTAAACATTTTTTTTTTTTTTAAATATGTTAGGCAATAAAAATACATGCAAAATTTATACATCCCCATTTACATTAAACTTTAAAGATAAAATACGCAGTTTAGTTACATTTACGTTAAAATATGACTTTTAAAAAAAAATTTTTTTTTTTACTGCTTAATGAACGATTGCCAGAGTTCAATTAAAATTTTAAAAAAGTATTCATAGATGATGTTGTAGCATTGCAGTATACATTCCTTTTATACTAATAAATCGGTTGTTTCGTCTTTCAGACAATAAAAATTCTCAAATGAAAAGGAAAGAAAATCTTTTTATTTCATATAACGAACTATAACAATGTGAATTGCAAGATTTTGTTTCTGTTATGTTCTTTTTCCCCTGTCATTTGACTAACAGCTTCTGCTACTCAAATGTCTGGGAAGTGATTTCAGCAAATACGCAAAATCTGGAATTGGTACAGAAACATTAAATATAAATTTTTGAGCTCTTCTTATTTCAGATAAAACTTACGCTTGGTCTCACATGCTCTATTGGTTATTTTCTTTTCTTGTTATCGCTATTGTTTGTGGACTTTTCCTGCAAATGTTTCCTGTCAGCTTCCTTGCATGTTAAATTTAATCTTAAATTTTCTAAACAGATATTTCACAAATACTATCAAACAGCGGTAAAAATTCACACAAATGTTCGTAATTGAACACTAGGCCTGCGCAAATTTTTTTTTTATGCGAAGCAAATATCATATAAAATGTATAAAATATTTGCAAAGTTAAATAGAATTGTGAATATTGAACTAAATGAAGCTGCATTACACTCATTTTATAAACAAACAAACAAACAAAAAAAAATCTTGAAGTAAAATAAAATAATTGTTTAACATTTGCAATGTTTGAACTAACTAAATGATCAGCCAAATGAGCACAAATATATAACATAAACCAACAAAAATTATAAAATAAACATGCATAATATTATCTTATCATTCATAAAAGCAAATGTTTTGTTTTTAAGTAACCAACTTTATTCGAGCGAAATATATATATAAAAAAAATTATAATTTTATGAGCGAATCTTAGAATTCCAATGTTTTAAAGCTTTGCTAAACTTCACATCAGACACAAAATTTTTCATCACACCCGAAGAATCAAATAAAACCAATATCAAATTTCCTGGCAAAAGGAAAATTAAATATTAAAAAGAGCTTCCATTGATTCGCTTAGTCGAAGCTAGGCACAGGCCTACTGATCACTTGCGTGACCACTTGCAGGTCAAAGAATAACATTTAGCGAACACCAAACACAAAGAGAGCTATCGGAATAAAAGCAGAAAACAATTAGTTAACGAAAAGGAAGATGAAATGGCAGACTCGCGGTGTGCCACTGAAATGACTAAGGCTAGGATACAAGGTGGGAGGCCATAGCATGGCGAGGATTGAGGAATGGTATTTGATTGCACAACAACATTATTCAATTACGTTATTTAATTAGGCCAAAAAACAAAATGAAACAACAACAACAACCAATATGGTCAACAAAAATATCCAGAATCAATTAAATTGATAATACACACAGCAAAATAATAAGTGAACGAGCCATTATCAAGGCCACAAAAAATAGAGAACAGGCTTCTAGTTGTACAAGTTACGCCGGCGAAACATTGCGCGGTCCCATTACGAACCATCAAAAGGGGGGCATCACGAGGTAGACGCATTGAAAACAGCAAAATTACAACAAAGTCGTTATGTAGGGAAAACCTACTACATAATGCACGTTACATGCGTTACATGCGTAAGTTACATTTTAAAACAAATGAATAATGTTGTTGTGCAATCAAATACCATTATTCCTCAATCCTTGCCATGCTATGGCCTCCCACCTTGTATCCTAGCCTTAGGCATTTCACCACCGAGCCTACAAGGTCTGAACGTCCGAGGCGCTGCGGCGAGAGCACGGACCCACCTCGGCCAGGGGTCTGAGCCCCGGGCCCGGAGCGCCGGCCTCCGGCTGCTGGCCGCCCCAGAAGTCGCCCCGCTGGGGAGCCCCCGGGTCGTAGTCCGCCTGCGTGGAGGCCAGGCAGCGGGGACACGGAACCAGGCGGGTCACCAGGAACCGGCCCTCCGACGTGTGGACGAACCGCGTGCCTGCGCCAGTCACAACACGACCAATCACTTCAAACCCGAGTTTGAACATTTCGTCCGGCCGTCGGGTCTACTGGCTGGCGAGCCAAAGGTCTCGGGTTCGATTCCCAGCCAGGGTGCAGATTTTGTCGCTTAAGGCAAATTTTGATGTGAATTCGATGAACATCTAATGTTTTGTATAAGGGGTCATGAAAGAATCTTGGCGACACAAAAATAGGATACTTTGAAACGCCCACGACGTCCAAACTATACACTCAAGGCTGACAGATGAGAAAAGATAATACTCTGGAATGCTGCTAGCAACAGCACCCCTTCCCTTTCACAGCTCACCTACCCAGGTGACCATTGTATAGCACAGCAATCTTTCTTCTCTGACAAATGGCTTATTAACTACAGACATAAAACTCTTTTCCTCATAACTGCTGCCGTTTAATCTCCCAAAACATGCAATGCAAATCACTCTTCTGACAGAAAGTGGCTCCAGAAAAGCTGTTAGTAAATATGGTATACATTTACTAATTTAAATATGACTTTTTTTTTTTTTTTTAATTTATGTGTGTTTGAATTGTGATTTTTATCCCATAAAGTATTTATAAACTCATAATAAAACAGTTTGGGGTTGCATTTTATATTCAAAGTCGCAGTATTTTCGGGTGAATACAGTATTTGATTTGTTGCATCGTTCCAGTGGCACAGTGTATCGATTTCAATTTCGTTGTTGTGTCCGTGTTACAGCTGTTCACAACACTGAGGGACTGATAGTTATAACTAACTACCTGCGATCGCCATGTGATTTTTCGGGTGAATACAGTATTTGATTTGTTGCAATGTTCGAGTGGCATGAGGTGTATCGACTTCAATTTTTTTGTTGCGTATATTTTACAGCTATTCACAACACAGGTAGTTGTAACTAACTACCTGCGATCGCCATGTGGTTTTTCGAGAGAATACAGGATTTGACTTGTTGCATTGCTTCAGTGGTACGTGGTGTATCGACTTCAATTTCGTTGTTGCGTCTGTTTCACAGCTATTCGCAACACTGAGGGACTGATAGTTATAACTAACCACCTGCGATCGCCATGTGGTTTTTCGGGTGAATAGAGTATTTGATATGTTGCATTGTTCCAGTGGCATGCGGCGTTGACTTCAGTTTCGTAGTCGCGTCTGTGTTACAGCTGCTCGCAACACTGCGGGATGCATGACTCACCGAGCGTGGGGTACCAGTCCTCCAGCAGGACGTCGATGTGGTCGACGGCGAGCGCCAGCAGGCGGGCCGTGTGCTCGGGGCTGGGGTCCAGCACCACCGCCTGGTACCCCGCCGGCTCCCCCGCGCCGCCCAGCTCGTCCGCGATTGGCCGCCTGATGACCAGCGTGTCCACCGGGAAGTAGACCTCCAGGATGGACGAGCTCTGCAGGTCCACGTCCGACCACAGGCCCTCCAGCTTCAGGCGGAACCTGGCGCGGCGAGCGTTCCCCCCGGTCAAGCCCACTCCTTCGACATCTCCCACCCAGGGTGGCCACCAGGGAAAAATACTTCCTACCAACTTAAACAAGAAAAACGTACTACTAGACTTGAAAAAAAACCGTACTAAATTATAATTTCTTATGGTTTTTAACAATTTAGGAAGTTATTATGACATTGCAATGCTCGAACTTAAATATCACACCACACACACATAGTTTTTAAAAATAATTACGCTTAATAATAAAACATATTGGTGTTACTGTAATATTATTATATTAAAGATGAAATGTACTAGATCTGTACTAGACCACTAAAAAAGTTATAAAAGTACTAGATCTGGTACGAAAGTACTAACTGTGGACAACCCTGCTCCGACTACAATTCAACACTTTGTTAAATAATCACAGTGCAAGTGTCTAAGAGAACTTTTTATTACAAGGATTTTGGTTCATGACAAAAAAAAGGGGGTTGTCTTTAAAGTCGGTTTATGGACGATAATTTTACGTGATGACGCCATATCAAATTTTTTAAAATTCTGTTTTTAAAAAGCCCGCCTTAACCTTTTTGATATTATAAAAGATTTTCGTGCACAGTGGTTGGCCGGTTCTTACACGCTCGGCTCAGGTGGAACGTGACAATGAGTCATGCTTTTTCGTGCATGCAGCCGGCGTTCATCGATTTATAAGACGTTATCACAAGTCTACCAGAATTATTCATTATAAGGATTTTGGTTCATGACAAAAAAGTATTTTACAGCATAAAATTTATTCACAGCAGAATGCACCCTAAGCCTTTAACTAATTAGTAATTAACGAACAAAACATTCAAGCATAACTTTAAATTACAGAAAAATTGGAAGTAAACAATGGCTACAGAACTATAATCACAATCAGGTAAATATACAGTATGGACGACACATGGATGAAATTAATTATTGTACTTTTTCAATGGGTATCAGTTGAAAATGGTTTTATCATAAATCCACAAATTTGGGAATATCAGCGAATACCGATTCCATCCGTACATCACTACTGATCACCAAGGACTTGACATACTTGAACAGAAATTTTCAAAACACTATCAAGAGCAATCAGTTCTCACAAAAAGTGTCCATGGTGCTTAAAGGAATTGTTTTTAAAAAACAACTTTTTATTAAAATGTACTAAAAAAAAATAAACCTCGGAGTAAATGACATCCCAAAATTTTTGGTACCTCCCCAACAACATATGTTACTATGAGCAAAATCTGAATATATATGTGTGTGTATATATATGAGTTTGTTAAGTGTGTTTCATCAGCAAAAGTAAGAAATCAGATATGCTTTTCATTAATGATAAAAATTCAATTCATGACTTAGGTAAGTTCCTCTCATGTAAAATAATTTTACTTATAAAATTTGTGACATCCAAATCAAGTTAAATAAATGTTCTCTTACAGATATTATAATTACATTAGAAAGTGGAGAAAGGCATTGACTTTTGACCTAGTGCTTTTACACCTAGAGTAAGAATAAGGATAGTAGAGGCCTGTCAAAGTTCAGTAGCGTTAAAAATGATGTGAAATTCTGAACATTCATTGAATGCAATGAACAATCATGAATTAATTTTTGAGTTATAGATTTGCTATCATTTAGTTTAAATGAATTGATTATGATAGTTACAAGTAAATTTCATTCTTAAAAAACAAAACCTAAGAATTTAACTTTTTAAAAAAAATCTCATATCAATTATAATTCTTGGTGTTAAATATCACTACCATGCAAACACATACATACCTAATATGAAATAGAATAAAAGAACAACTTTTTAATGCTCCAAAATAACAAGAACCTTTCTACAGTTTTGTAAACAATTCATGTTGACAAGTAAAACTAATGAAGGATTTCCATTTTCATGAGAGTGAAAAAATTATTTTTCATTTTCATTTTGTTAAAAACAGCAGCATTTGCACAGCTGTGATGATGATTCCTTGATACAAGTGTGAGATCACTTCGGCACCAGGTAACACGGGAGTGGTGGTGCCTGGGGTTTTCGAGACAGGGTGATGCTGCAATGGTTCCCATTGCCTTCTGGTGCGTGGAGATGAAGGGACAGCACAACACACAGCCCTGGACCACGGAAAGAGTACCGTATGTACCTGAATAATATTGCTAAGATTTTTACTAAAACTGTGTAAACTAAAAGTAAGGGTCACATTACAGTTGTGAAATTCTATTTTGCAGTCGGAAATGGCCTTAGTTGGAAAAAAAACTACAGGCCCTGCCTCTTAAAGGTGTCACTTATGCCACTTTAGACTGCTGTTAATTACTGCCTCCTGAACTTCCATTTAACTGAAACGTATGGAAAAGTTACCTAACTGTACATATCAATGTGAAATAAACGAAGTAATCAGAAAAGAATCATTTGGAAATGAAATAAAACCTCATGAACCGAAATGAATCAAAACCTTATTTATGTCTGTAAACTACATCACTTATGACACTTTAGTCCCAGCTTTCTGGAACTCTGCACCAATGTGACGGATGAAAGACGCAGGATGAAGAAGAGGGTGGAATGGAGTTAGTGACTGGGTTCTCTCTGCTTCGCTTCACTGCGGCTGCTGGGGAAGGCAAACCACTTGTAATTAAAAGTTTGGGGTCGCATCATATTCAGTCACAATATGTTCGGGTAGATACGGTACTTTCCACGAGTGGAAAAATTCTGTCGTCTCGACCGGGAATCTGAAAGCCTTTACAAAGCCCTAACTAAGCGGGATCCTGGACATGGCTTTCAACTGCCAGGACAAGACATCAAGGGGTAACGGGGAGGGGCTGAATGAATGCCCTAAACGAAAAACGAAATTTAATAATAAAGCCTTCAAAGAGCTGAGCAACCTCTTATGAAGGCTCTGCGCGGACCACCGCGCATGCACCAACCCCGGGAGTGGAGGCTATAAGCATGGCTCATCACAACACTGGCGCGCTGTTTGAAAGTAGCGAGACCTGACCGCTGCAAATCAACCCGGTACGTTGTAGTTACCAACTTGACATTTGTTGAAAGTCCCAAATGAAGATGAACGCTTTCCTGAAATATTTAATGGAAACTGAAAGGCGCCATCTTGGCTTCAATGGTTTTAGGCCATAAGAAATATTGTTGTGCGTCTTTTAAAATTAAGCCTCACTAAAGCATAGTGATTAATATGCCCGAAGTTAAAAGTGACGGGGTGTTTTCTCTAGTTTACCCATTAAAATTCTTTATATTAATGTTAGTTATTTTTTTGTGTTGCTCAAAATGATTGGCCAACAAATTCACTGGTTGGCCATCATGGATTTCTCAGATAATACGTATTTTAACGTTGGTAGTTTACACAAACCAAACTTGGTCCAAAAAAAAAAAATTCATAAATAGAACGTGTATCAGAATATTTAAAATTGAATCGTGATTAAAATAAAATAATTGTATAATGTATTAATTTTTTTGTCATTCATTATTTCATTGTTATTACCACATGTGCGACCGTAACTTGAGATGAAAGTCAGCATTATTGTTGTATTACTAAGTAACAGATTTCTCTGTAAAGTTATTTAAAAAAAAACAAAAAAAAAAAACAAGATTCATATTACTAGTGCGGGACTCGCGCGGGAAGGAGAGGCGCGAGCGCGTGACACGGCCGCCCCACCTGAGCTGGCGGTAGTCGACGGGGCAGTTGCGCAGGCCGGGAAGCACCTCCTTCAGCCGGAACAGCGTGATGTCGGAGTAACGCAGCTCCATGCCCGTCTGCCAGAGCACCCACTCCGCGCGGATGTCCAGCATCTGCGCCAGCCTCGCGTCCTGGATCACCTGCGAGCATCCGTCCCAATCCGCACACTCGCACCCATCATCAGAAAATAATACACATTTTATTTGTTACAGTTTCACGCGAACGTGGCGCGAATCGGTAACCGTCTCGCTTAAGTTAGGGTTTATTTTGTTAAGTTGGTAATTATTTTCCTTTGATTTATTTATTTATTGCCGCTTCATTTGGATTATCTCTTTGCGTTAAGGATCATAAAATTAATAAATCCGTTCTTTTACGTCGTGCGAGTGCTGTCGGTGCTTCCGGACTGGGCGATGATGTGGGGCCCCCTGCTCTGCTATTTTTCTTTTGCCTTCAGCAAGCGCCGCTGGTAAAGAGGGGGGGTTGGTTTACTGACAGTACAGGTTTTTGATGTTTTTGACATGAAATTATATTTGGCCCTCTCTTGGCGAGCGTGTGCACGGTTGTCAGTCCTGGTCTTGAACGTAGAGGCCAGCCGGTGACATATTATATAATTATTAATATTTTTACATGACTACGAAACGTTTGTGGGAACCTTGGTGGTAAGCACAAACTAGGAACAAAACAGACAACATTACAAACCAAACAACACAAAATGAACAAATACTAACAACACCACAAAAAAATATTAATACATGGAAACATAGTTAAGTACAACCAAAAAATCTATAATATTAAAACAAATGCTAAAAAGTAAAAAATATAAAAAAAAACAATGTTATTAATTATGAAAATATATAAAATTGTATAAATTTAAGGATGGGCAGATGAAAGAATTTATCAAGGTGAATTTTATAACTGGTTAACTGTAAGAAGTTCTCATATCATTTGTTGAAATGATTTATGAGTCTGTATACAAACAATATCATTAGTTTTTTTTAAGGTATACACAATAGGTGGCTTAAAGCTAACTGTAAATGTACACCCACTGTTGACCTTAAAATTACGTGAACTACAACTGATATTAAACCATTTAGATGTTAAGAAGAAACTTGAATTTTTTATAAGTATTTTCTAAGTCCTAGTGCTTAGATTTGATTTGATAAAGTTTTACGTCACACGGTAATGTACAAGTGTTTAAGACGCCCGCCTAGTCAGGAGAGTATTTGTGTCAGTGAGGTGGTATAATAAGTACGACACTGGCTGGTGCTCCTAGCACAATGTATTCTCTTAAGCGCAATACTCTGAACTGGTACACAGCCTTCTCATCGTGTATAGGGCAACTAGAAGATTTGAGTGGTAACCAGAACATTTCATGACTTAAAAATGAAGATAAAGGTCTAATGAAAGTCCCTTCAATGCTTTCAAATACCTATCTCTACCTGGTGTTTCGTGCTTAAGTTATCATTCCGAAAACACACATTTTGGCCGTTTTCACTCTTAAAAGTACAGTTTAAAGATGAAATATGGAAACGGAACTACTCATTAACCCTGGGCGTATTTTTAAATGAACCGCAATTGATGAATCGGCGGCGGTAGTGTCCAGGACGGACTCAGTCACCCTAGTGTGAGCATCTATCCTGCGAGCTGTCAACCGGGATGTTCCCGCGCACCGAGGATACCGAAGGCTGGCAGTCTTACAGGGTGGACAGATGCGTCTGTACAGCAGCGACCAACTGAAACCAAGCACGTCCTGCAGGTGGCGGATGTGGGATCCCGGCTCGTGCCGAACAGCGGTTCATGGACCAACTGACCGGCGGTGTGTCGACTCCTTCGGCAAATGGCGTGAGAGGCAGCCTGGATGAAGATCGGCACGTAGCAGTGAAGTCTCGCAGGGGATCCTGACGTACACAAAGATGCGAAGTGTAGACAACTACGGGCTGGAGCTTGCAGGCTGCGGAACGCTGAGTGCACAATGGAAATGAACAACACCGGAACTCTGAATGGAAAGTTGAAAAGAACCTCGGTTGGGGCCACTGCAGTAAGAGGTGGTAGCTACAAGCGGTGCACCTTAAACTGTCTCACGAGATTTTGTCCATGGGAGTGGGTTCCCAGAGTGGGATCTGTTGTTGGCTATGACGAATGAAGACAACATTAGAGCAACGCCAGTCTGCCTGCAACGCTGTGTGCCTGCAGTCCGAACTGGTCTACTGGCTCCACTGCCAGCCCCTTCCAGCTGCTGTGATTACTGTCGCGCCGAAGCACGGGAATATCCGCAGCATCCTTGTAGCTTTGTTCACTTCGCTTGCCCCTTCGGTACAGTGACCGTGCTATCACTACATTGGGTGTGAGCACTGGCCAATGGAAACACAGATAAACCGCTCATATAATTTTCCACGTGCTTCTTGCATGAAACTAACAACTGCTCTGAATTGTAATTTATTACCGCTTATTGCAGTTTTAATCCCTGCAAGCTCTTTTGCATGGCTTTTCCCAGTACCCTACTCCACTGTACCGTTTTTTTTCCGTGCTATTTAAATAGTCTCTTCACATTTCAAAGCCATTACAGCCATGGCACCGGACTGCCCTGCTAACGACCGCAAGGCATGCGAACTCCTGACAGCCCACCTGCGACCTCGAGTGAGCGGTGCGGACGACCCCGCTCACCTCTTTGGGGATGATGAAGAAGGAGCGCACAATGTCGACGATGGTGTCGTCGGCGAGGATGCGGGTGATGAGGCGGGACCAGAAGCCGCTGGGGAAGTACGACATGAGGAGCAGCCGGCGTATGGAGCACTCGGGATCCGACCGGGAGGAGATCTCGTACGGGGCCTCCCGGCCGCTCGTCGCCTCCGCGTCTTCCTCGGGCTGGCTCGGACCTGGCGACAGCAGACGTCGAGAGTGAAGGGAAAACCCTCGAGGCGCGGGCTCGCAAGCGGCCGCGTGTACGCGCGGGCCTCGCACTCACTGGATATTCGAGGAGGCATCGGCGAGTGCTGGGGCCTCTGCAGGTGGAACTTGTCCGGGGAGCTGTGGGCGTAGAAGGAGGACTTGCCGACCAGCGTGAAGGCCGTCGACATCTGGGCCTTCTTGGTCCGGGCCGCCCAGCCGCGGGACCGCACCGGGATCTGGGAACACCGCGGCCCGAGCTCCGTCAGGGCACAACCTCGCATCCCTTCCAGTTCTGCCGTAACATTGGGTCAGTCTCAACTTTCACTGCCTCATCAGGGCTTAACTGCAGAACATCTACGACCCAGCTTCAACCTGAAAGCCAATATTACCTTCACAACAATGGCAAAAACCTTAGATCACTTTTAAAATTTACGTCTAGCTATAATCCATCATCATTAATAACCTGCCAAGATTTTCTAAGCGAACATATTTTAGAGCATGCAAGTTATCAACTTGTTAATGTCAGACGTGCTGATTGGTTACTTCATTCAGGAGGCTTCAAAACAAACAGCAGTAACACCAACCGAACGAGGCTGCACCCCCAAAAAAAATTACCTCACTGCTATGTCCCCTTACAGAGTCCCAAAATGTAATAAAAATATGTCAATGAAAGTTGCAATCCCAGATGGGTTCTAAAAAGAACTTAAGGAGTCTGCCAGCCTGAAGCTATACTTAGTTTTTGAGACTCACAAGCAATTGAGCGTAAGGGAATACCAATGTGAATATTTCCATTTTTGTCACTCGCATGAAGGCAATTATACGCAAACCTACAGTTAAGTCATTCTGTCGCGTCATGCAACAAATTAGAAAAAGAGTCATGGATTTGTTTTATATAGTCTCGTTTTGACTTGTGAACAAAATGGAGGTTGCACATATTACACGTATCATTTTCACGCAACAAATTCCAACATAACTGCATTCCTTTAACAGCTACGTAGATATACATTTTTAATTTTGAGTTTGTATTTGAAGAAATATCTAATTTGAAAATCGGTTTGTTATTGCAAACAGTTCGTGCAATAAGACATCAGTGAGTAAATTGCTTTATAGGGTCTTGACCACAAACCGGGTTGTACAAGATTGATGGGTAATTGAATGAACTTACACTGGAGCTCCTAATGAGGTTACAGAACTTCTACAATTGCACTGTGCCACAAATAAGGTAAGTGACGTCTATTACGATTCAGCCAAAGTATTTAAATGAAACTAGAAGCGAAAAAAAAAAACATAACTGGAGTACAGTCTTTCATTATTCTGCATGCAACTAGAAGTGAGTTTACAGTGCAGATTAATTACAAAACTACAGACTTCTCACAGCAGGGTGTCAGGTCATTAAACCTGACTTCAAACACCGTCATGAGTTTGAGCTACAACACAGAAATAGCTGTATTTAGGGTTAAAACCTACCTATGTAAAGCAAACCCTCCCTCAGTGTTTGGACTTCTCGACGGAACAACTTTACAGCGGCGGCACGATAGCAATGACTGACTCACGATTGCCGGCACAGTCAGCAGAGACAAGTGGTGCTACCGTAGCTAGCAGCCTGGGAATTTCAAATTCGCACACAGTCTTCCTAAATTCAGAGTCTCTCAAAGAAAGAGAGATACGCTTGCATGCATGCATGCAAACAGAGAGAGAGAGAGAGAGAGAGAGAGAGAGAGTGTGTGGAAGACACTGAGTAAGTAAGCCCTTCATACGGCGCATGATTTCAGAATTCTTAACAAAAAAAAATTGGTTGCCTGTAAAGTCGGTTTACGGATGATAATTGTACGTAATAACGTCTTAAGAAAACATTGATGAAAAATTGCAAACAAATCACATTAACTTTTCACTTCACTTTATAAACAGTTGACAAAACAGTTCACGTGTAAGTTGTGTGCTGCTGCTGTCTCTGTTCCACTCGGACGCATCGGCCGATGGAGTAAGAAGAGAGATAGATGCGTCACAAGCCGATCGTGCCTCTCTTATCGCTTGTTCCGCGCTCTCGCTCGCACGCTCGGCTCAGGCGGAACGTCACGAGTCATGTTTTTTCCGTGCGTGCAGCCGGGCGTTCATCGATTTACAAGACGCTATCACGTCAAAAATCTGTCGGAAAAGTGTGCTGTAAAGTTTGATGCACGGCATCCTACTGTAGATTCAAAAATTTTTTAAGAAAACAAACTTCGAGAGACATACTTCGCTATGGGCTCAGCCGGATGCACTACACACATGCAGTCGGGACCCGCGCGGCGAGAGGGGCGGGCGTGCCAAAGAGGAGAAGCGGGCAGCACCTTTACCCGCACGGACTGGACGTGGGGGGAGCGGGCCGTCTCCTCCGTGGGCAGCAGCGAGGGGATCAGCATGGTGCGGCTGTCCCAGGTCAGCGCCACCTCGAACTTGTTCAGCAGGCTGACCACGTAGCCGCGGGCGTTCACCTGCCCCAGCTTGCTGGACTTGAACACGTGCTTCAGGTCGTCCAGCTTCATGATGCCTGCCGCAGTCGCCACCAGCACACGTGCCACACTTAGTCGCAGCGTCGCTTTGGGTTGGATTCATGGTTAAAGGAATGCACACGTACATGTGTGTGTGTGTGTGCGTGTGTGTGTGTGTGTGTGTGTGCGTGTGTGTGCGTGTGTGTGTGTGTGTGTGTGCGCGTGTGTGTGTATATACACACAGAGTGTCCATAAAGTCTTTCCCTCATTACAAACATTAATAACATGAAAACTATATATATATATATATATATATACACACACACACACACACATACACATATATTACTTTTTGTTTTTAGCATTTGTTTAAATATTTTAGATTTTTTGGTTGTACTTAAATATGTTTCATTTTTTTGTGGTGTTGTTAGTATTTGTTCATTTTGTGTGTGTGTGTGTGTTTTTTTTCATCTTTTGTTAACTCAAAATCAAGCAAAGATTTTGCATGCCAACCTCTAAGTGCTAAAACCAGGCCATTAGCTTTGTTCAAATTTTAGTCACTGGAACCATAATGTTGTTTCCCAGGATTTATAAAAAAAAACAATTTTCAGACAGAAACTTTTTATTATTCATGAAACTTTTATATTTGATAAAATGTGTGTGAACCATGTTACAATTCTCAAATAATTTTTAAAACAAAACATTTTTAGTGCGGAGCTACGATCCTCTTGCCTGATTTGGATTTCACTCTAGAATATTTTGAAACTTTCACAAAGCCCATATGTCTTCAGCAAGGCCTACATCCTAAAAATTTTTTTTAAATAGACAAACGTTTTCCAAATATTTTTATAATTAAAAATTAGGTAAAATTTTTTATAGGTAACGAAGAAGCCATGTTGTTTAAAAGAATATTTAATTTTTGAAATTACAATAGAAATAACACATATAAAAAATAATAATTTTGCTTTAAACTACATATTAATGAAGTGATTTGTTCAATGAGACTTACCACTGCGAGCAAAAGGGTTGATCTCGCGTATCGTCACCACATGAGCCAGCATGTCGCAGAGCCACTGTGGGTCCAAGAAGTACAAGTCCTTCAGCGTGGCATCATCGTAGTGCAGCAACACCCCTGCGAAACACACCAGCATCAGTAGATATGCTCCGTTTGACACCACGTACCACTCACAGTGTCATTAATAAAATCTTAATTCTGTTTGGATTTTTAAGTGGCCTGTGCATTATTTATGATGGGTTGTCACCACAACGCCGAAATACCACTAACACCAAATGTTTAAATTGACCACAACGTCGACAGCTAGAAAACTGCTGTGTACCACAACGCTGAAATAACAACTGAATGAATTTGTGTGTGTTTCTTAAAAGTACCTTAATGCTGAAATACCACAATCAAACCTAACCTTACCTAACCTAACGTAGCGTAATATAACCTAACTTAACCTAGCCTAACCTAACCTAGTTTAAACTAACCTAGTCTAACCTAACCTAACCTTTGTGGCAGTCCTGCAATGACATTTTTCGGCATTAGTGTATTTCAGCGTTGTGGTACACAGCAGTTTTCTAGCTGTCAGCGTTGTGGTCAATTTGGCATTTCGGCGTTGTGGTCAATTTGGCATTTGAGCGTTGTGGTATTTCGGCATTGTGGTGCGTCCCCATTTATGATCAATGAACCAGTTACTGTATTATTCTTACAACTTTCGGCAGAAAATTATATTGACACCAAAGCACACCCATTGGTAAGCACATTTCTTCTTACAATAAAACATGCTTAAACAAACACGATAAAGTTAAGGCAAAATACTAGACTGCAAAATTAATAAAAACTCAAACCAATACAGCAAAAAAGCTAATCAACTTAAAAATTAAAAGGCTGAAATAATTTTCTGGTTTTATGTTTATGTTAAGTACCTAACAAAAGTTATATCTTCTTATAGCATGTGCTGCATGAGCGAGATTTACTGTACGAAACGCTGATACACTCTATATCTCAGATGGGCTTTAAGATTCTATGTTCCCGTGATAAATAAATAAAAGCTTCGCAATTCCTCAAATGGAGGTCAATATCAGTAAAAGTTACAGAAAATCTTAAATACGTTGCAGCATTGCATTTTACTGGATTCATTTTTAAAGGCATGTGAATGCATGTTCACAATGAACATGAAAAAAAAAATAGTAACATAATTATGAGACGTATATTTGAAATTTTACATGTTTGACCTGTTACTAGGACCAGGAGCTAAGCTACTGACGAAGCAAACTGACGGCTTGCATCGCTCATTTGCTCTCAGAAGAGCATGGATCATTGCATCTGACATTTGTGATGGTTTGAGGGAGATTAGACAGTTATAAAAATACTCAAAATAGTGACAAAAGGTTCCTTAAAAAAATTTCTCTATAATGATGCATGCTCTGCAGACAACTATTTTCAGAGATGTTTATTTACAGCAGATGATGCTTTACAAATCTGCAGTAAGTGCATCCAGCAATATTGGTTTGCCTTTCATTGAATATGTTTGGATTTTCAGTATTCCTCCGACGTATAGCAAAATCGAAATTCATTTCAATGAGCCTAATGATTTTTACATACACATCAATCAATTGTAAGTAACAGACATGGATACATATGTTATCTTCTCATCTAATATTACTCAAAATGTTCATTAACAGAAGGCAAAAATATTTCAGTGACTAGTCATTTTTGTCACAGCACTTTCAAAGAAACGTTTAATCGTGGAACTACTTTCTTGAATTCCTGCCTACTTGTCAGGGTGTAAGCATGTCTGGCCATGTCTGTATGGAATTGTACGAGCTACAGGCAACGTTTACAAAGTGAATGTCTTCTTTAAAACCAGTAGGTCGAGGTGATGACTCATAAGGTCATAAAAGAAAAGTGCAATGCTCAGGAGTAAGAAAGAGAGAGGGTGTGTGAGGGGGAATAATGAATTAAAAAAGGAGTATGGTTCAGCCAGCGTTTGCAATGTAAGCGCAAAATAAATGTGTTTATTTACGACATTACATTAGAAACCTCTCAAATTATCAGTGTTTCTCCACTACATCATGCATGTATTATGCATAGAAACATTCCTCTTGAATCACTCTATCTATTAAAAAAAAAAAACCCATCAAAATCCGTTGCGTAGTTTTAAAGATCTAAGCATACATAGGGACAGACAGACAAGCGGGAAGCGACTTTGTTTTATGCTACGTAGTGAAGTGGATTATTAAAGTGAGGATCTTAACTTCTACCGTGCATCGTGGTGGAGCACTCATTTTATTTTTCGAAAGGTTTGCCTGAACGGCTGCAGATCACGCACCGTTCTCGTGCAGGAAGAGCGTGGCCTGGTGCAGCTCGGAGGCGTCGCGGAAGCTGCGGTCGAAGCGGTACTGCATCTCGGCAGCCACGACGGAGCGGTACTGCTCGGCGCTGAGCACCGGGTCGACGCCAGCGCGCCGGCGGTCGGCGGCCAGCTGCGTCACCACGTCCTCCAGCACCAGGTAGCTGGCCGGCACGCGCTGCTCCAGCAGCAGCTCCTTGCTGCCTGCAGTCCCCGGGGCCAACGCAGGGGTGAGGGGTGGAATCAGGGCAGATGCAAGTCCGAACACCCCCTCCTCAGTAACGAGACCTCACATCTAGGTACAAACAACTGGACGGTCTCCGGGCAAAAGGTATTAAGTCACATTTTGGTGATTATTAGTTTATTCCAGCACTTAAACTCTTAAGTATACTTAGAGTATGTAATGCATTTTAATCATAGGCAACTACATTGGTAAATAAAAGAATAATGCAGGAAAAGTTTTAAGTATTTAAATTAAATTTTCATCTAGGAGTTTTTTGTTTCTCCTGCAAAAAGTGAGTTCATGACTTGTTACCTTTTAACCGGAGACCGTCCAACTGAGTCTAGACATTAGTTCCAGACCAAGCCTATACATCCATCTTTGATAAGCATTTAATATAAAAGTAACCAAAAATTCCATTACAACGTATATCTTCTCGGGGAGGGGCGAACGTGCCCCTGCAAAATCCCCCCTCCCCTCCCCAAAATCAAGGATCTGCCCAGGAGACAGGGGCCTGTAGCCGCGAGGGAGGTCTGACGTCTGACTGTCTGTACAGTCAACACACAACCCCATGGAACAACATTACAGTTCAAGCGAACGCCTTACTTGTGTCACGTCGGGTACATATGTACGTAGGAATTTATTTAATTTTTCTTGGTGTGTACATGTAATACATTGAGCATCAAAAAATTTCACCTGATATAAAATATTAAAAATCTATATGATACGGAATAGCTGACAACATAATCACTGACATGCACGTGTTCAAAGTCTCTGCAATATTATTCTCTTGTAAAATTCTTAACACAAATATCAAGAATGGAATTTTAGAACCCTTCTAAACAATATCTCGGCTAAAATACACCGAAAACCTCCCGCCCGCCCAATTCCAAGCCAAGGGAGCGAAACTACCTTGGTCATTACAAACTCCAGCCGTGCACCTTACAAACACGTTGGATTGGACTGGCAATATGACAGAACAAAAGTCACCAATGTGATGATGGGCCACTTTTGAGAAGACAAAAGTTTGTATGCAAGATATATGTGGTCCAGGAACTGGCAATTTGAATAACAAAGGTAAAAATTCCCTACCGCTACTAAACCAAGCAAGAAAATCTTAACTTTTTTACTTTCAATTAAAATTTATAAACAAGTACTCAATTTATGCTTTAATTGATTTCGAAGGGGAAAAACACATATGTAAACAGTTGGCACCCTTTAACACAGCACCGATGGAGCCGCTAGCGTTCAGATCAATATTTTTTTCTGGCTGATTCAGACGTTTGTTGACAAGACACAACGTGATACGAGATTTTTTCAAATGGTAATGCTCATGTATTTTTTTCTTGCCATACAGCAACTTAATACAACTTTTTTTTTTTTTAAATATTAAGGTACTGTATTTATTTTCCTTCGGTACCTTTCCTTGTTGAAAGACTAACGACATTTGATAATCCGGCAAAAATCATTAACCTGTCACAGCTGTACTTTGTCTTTACTGCACAATGTAACACATACTCGATAATACAAACTCGAAACATGAATACAGTAGTTATGATATAATAACCATCTTCAAAGCAGGACAGCCTACCTGGCGGCCGTAAGCTGAACACGGTGTCGTATATGAGGTTGCAGAGAAGTTTGATGTTGTGCCGAGTCTTGCAGCTCACTTCGATGGTGTCCAGCACTCGCGGCAGTCCGCACTTCTCCGCGTCCACCACGTTTATGAACCTGGTGACAAATCACGCGGGCCGGTGGAAGCAACGAGCAATAAGGGCTTTCAGACATGTAAAAGTCTTAGCAGTTGCGTAGCAGGCGGGTGGCAGCAGGTAGCAGGGGGGCGCTGCCGCGACGGTTTCGCGGTTACAGAACGCTCCCCCCCATTTTCAAGTCTGGCCAGGGGGCACTAGTCACCTTAGCTACACCACTGAGTCTTAGTAATGCAATCACGAATCAGAACCACGAATACACGGAACCTTTAAGCGAGAAACGCTACAGAAATAATTCATTTGACAGTTTGACACTTTGAAAGGCTTTAAATGGAAATTTATAAAAAATAAGATGAAAATTTTTTTGTTTTGTGATATGCAGTCCCTTACAGATAGTAAACAACTGAAGACAACCTAAGCCTAACACTGGGACAAAAACAGACATATAACTGACAAAACACCGCTAACCATATTTACCTGAGTATAATGGTATGTATGATTTTTGCCAAATCTCTGGAAATTAAAAGTGGGGGAGGCATTATATTCGCAAACTTGTATATTGCCACTGGGAATAACTTATTTGGAAAACTACACACACTGCTTGTAAACTGCACCACCCATGCCACTCTAGCCCGGGGCTTGCTGGACCCCTGCACAGGCGTGACAGATGAGAGATGAGAGATGCAGGATGAAGGAGAGGTGCAGATGAGTTACTGACTGGCTTCTCTCTGCTCCTCTTCACTGGCTGCTGGGGAGGACACCCCTCCCCTCCTCTTCGCCCTCCCAGGGAACTACCGAACACTGTATCACCACATTCTTCGCTTTCTGAACAGCTGCTTTTGAACTAGTCACTTTTTCTAACTGCCCCTTGGTGTTTCAAAAGAGAGCAGGTAAATCACTCTGCTGACGAAAGTGACGCCAGAAAGGATCCAGTAACTATGAAATAAATTTGATAATTTTAAAAATTTTCGAGAACTATGTACCTTTTTAAATTCCAATTTCCAATCCATAAAGTCTTTTTCATAAACTCATAATAATCAAAACGTTTGGAGTCGCACTGCATTCGTAGTCGCATTATAGTCAGATAAACACAGTATTTCAATAGTGGAATACATTTTTCCTTAAATATAAAAACAAATAAATATATAATTAAAAATTGTCCACCAGACTTAGTTTTTATGGAATTCCACCTGTAGCATTGCATGAATGAATGAATCACGCAAGACAAGATAACCAGCAAAAACGTATTCCGATGGGCCAAGTATCCAAAATCGCAGCAACATAACCCAAAATGAGTATCATTAGCATACACTTAACATAAAAAAAAATTATCCATTTAAAAAAAACTCTGTTCCGCTAGTAAAAAATTCAGTGTCATCATTTTACAATTTTTTTTTTTTAAAGAATTTGTTGACGGAAAATGCAGAAGCACGAGAACGTGGTGTTACGTGCGAACCTGTCTCTTATCAGCTGCTGCAGATCCTCAGAGTGCGAGGCAGGCCTGTAGTCCCTCATGACGTCGTAGTGCGTGCCGACTATCAGCACCGGAGAGTTGGGCGCTCTCGCCTGCACACACACACACACACACACACACACCGTGCCACTGAACCGAACAGCTACCGTCAAACAACTGCCAACATCACAAAGTTTCAAACACACTTCTGACACAAATACTGTAGACTACATTACAGGGTCACTAAAATATTAATTTTTTTTTACTTCCGAGTTTGAAAAATTGTATTAACAATTTTCTTTTTGTCATAAAAATTGTATTGATCTTTCTAACAATTTTTCTTTCTTTTTTGTTTAATTTTTAGCCACAAGCCTACAGTGCTTCGCTTCGCACAGGACTATCTGTCACTAACATGTTCTACATATGTTCACTCAATGCAATATAATAGGTGTCAGAAGTTGCGCAAGCAAGTTACAAACGTTTGGAAGACTTTTTAAACCAATTACATTGCACTTAGTAAATATTTATTGAAATTATTTGTGATGGAACAACAGATGCAAAAGAGGTATCGTGAGAGTTTCAGAAAGAGCCATAAATACTAGTAGTCGATGAAATGATAAAAAAATTCCACATGGCATGTGAGACCAACCAAGCTATAAGATAAAACATTATTTTGCATTAAAGTTATAAATTACAAATAACATTTAACATTTCCCACATACCCACAGATACTTAAAAAAATGGAGTTTGGCTGTGTCATGGACACGGCCATGTGTTGTACACGAATACGTGTATGTAACAGGTAATATTTTCTATACAACACATAAAACACGCTATTTTTTATTTGAATAACATATATATTCACTGTTAACTATTTTACACTACAGTTTTATATATGCAATATATAGATTTGACAAGAGCTGACGACTGAAACTCAAACGAACGTCGTAGCTTCTCCGAGTCAAAAGTTATACTAAGTGTAAATCTCGAAACGCAGCAAAATGACCTCAATCCTCACTTAGCGTAATGAACTCTTTGATCCTTTAGCTATTCAGTGGTGTAATTAAATTTTGGATGGAGATTATAGATAAGTAGCTGCAACACCAGACTGTATCCCCCGATTTTGTTATCATTCCTTTTTTGAATTATCTCCAGCTATGGAAGCAATTTTAAAGACGTATTCACGTCGAAAAAAAAAATATTGATTTTGCGCCGCCTTACCTGTATGTTCACAAGCCACTGCAGGATCTCGTTGATGCCCTTCTGGCCGTCGGGAATCCTCCACACCACGAGGTAAAGGCTCCTCTTCGACAGGAAGTACTGGTGGGTGGCGTAGTACTCTCGCTGGCCTCCGAAGTCCCAAGTCCTACAGCGAACCAAAACACACACACATTGCAAGCGTGTAACACCTTTCTACGTCTAGGGTCTGCACAATCGTTTGCCCGCTTAAACTTGGACAGTGGCCAACCGTACAAACTGGAAGTCGCTACTTAAATGAATTATAATTACAGTTTAAAAAACTTGAAGGGTGCTGGGTTAAATTTGAGCCTAGAACCATGTCTCGGTGCTTGCTCAGTGTCGCACATTTTCAACCACTAATTAAAAAATATAGAGAAAAGCTACATGATTTGAGTGCATTACCAAAAAGAACATGGAATTAAAAGTAGATAATAAGACCGAGGCAAAAGGTCTGGAGACATTTTTTTTGGTTACAACTTGAGGCGGGTGCACATGCGCACAGACCGGAAGAGGGGTAATTCAAACAAGAAGGAGAAGGGAGAGGTGCCTCTAAGGAGAAAAGAGCACACGGGAAGCCGTGGGAAGGGAAGGGGAGATGTCTGTGCCGCACCAATTTGCACTGACACAATGTGGTATTACCACAAACTAAAAAAAAAAAAAACACGCTTTTATCAGATACACACTAAAAAGGTGAAGAGTTCAACTATCCACCTCCTGGCTCCATCTTCAGATCATTTCGACGGTACCAAACTATTGTACTGTCATCCGGATTACATACACTTGCACAGTTCCACATAGAAGATGACAGTTAGAAGTAGGTTAAAATCGACTTCCAAGATCTGTTTGCAGTTAGCTAGCGTGAGCGTGTTAAAAATAAACTTAAATCATAAAGTTACGGCTTGGTCTCAAACACTGCGTTTGTTACCTCATTTTTCTCATCATTACTATTCTATTAGTTATGGGCTTGTTAGGTTACAAATTTTCTCAACAATATCAACTAAAGACTGATAAAGGTCACACAAATTATCATAATTACAAACACTTGCATTGCTCTTACCAATATTAGATAATAATTAGTAAATAATGTCTGCATATACTGTTTTTTTTTTTATCCGAATCAAATTAGGTATCACAAATGGTGAATCATTTTCTAATCAAAATTTAACATTGAGAGAAACTTTTTTTCTCACTTTACAGAAGTCCAACACAAAATGTACCAAAATACAGTATTTTAAAAAGAAAGAAATATACACAGACAATTAATAAAGACATGTAAAAGAAGGAAAATACAAAAAAAAAACAACTGGCAATGTATTTTCTTAAACCATTGAAATATTAATATTAAAAATTGTATTGTTGATTCACAGTTATATACATGATATAAGGGATTTTATTGATATTTTTAAATCATAATCACTGATCATTTTATAAATATAAAAACAATGTGTGAACAATGTTGTAGTAAACAAATCTAAATTTCTCAATAAATCATCTTAGCTTGATACATGTTACATTATTTTCAATTAATATTTTTGTGAATGAGTCCCACATGGTGTAGGCCTATTTATTGAAAACAATTTATTAAAAAAAAAATTGTTTGTCTGTAAAGTCGGTTTACGGACGATAGTTTAACATGACGTCGTAACAAAACCTTGAAAAAATGATTGCATACTTTTATGAATAAAATTGAATCATTTTTATTGAATTATCACTATTTTGTATGGATACAAAGAACGAGTGAAATGAAATCTAAAATTTAATTGATAAATTTACTTTTATTTGCACTCATTAATTCAAATGTGTTTATTACTTTAACGAAGAGATTATTTTAACTATAACTTTTATACATGCTTGCTATTTAACTTCTTCCAATATGTGTTATTCTGTTAAGGATAGGACGATGATAGGAAAAGTAGGAAACAAATGGGAGTGTTTCAAGGAAGATGTGAAGGAAAATGGCTTACCCAACACCAAGATGCAGTCAAAAATAATATATTTGCGCCACGGACTCTGCAGCAATGCTAGGAGGAACGGGTTAGCAAAGAGCAATGAAAATGTTACATTGAAATGCATGAAAACAGAATTACAGAATTACGCCACGGACTCGGTGGCAATGCTAGGAGGTTCAGGTTAGGAAAGAGCAATATAAAATGAGTGTATCGGGACACAGCGAAATGGGACATTGTGCGTAACGGGACACTTTTTCGTGCGATAAGCCGGCGTTCATCAATTTATTAGACGTCACGTCAAAAATCAAATTTGAAATGTTGAATAGAATATTACATTATTCATGAATATCAAATATTATTCGAATACTCACAGACCACTAGACTAAAGATCTTCTGAGAAATTTTGGGATGAAACAATACATATGCATGAGCACTAGCATGACAAATTTACAGGAAAAATCTCAAATAATTGTAATGACAATAAAATGAAATAAACTGCATTTTGTAAGAGACAAACTTTAACACATTCTTGTCAAATCTCAGTTTGTCTATTATACTTTTCAGTTGCCCTATATAGCAGTTGTGGTTTACCTCATGCTCAAATGCTTATACTTAATGTTCTCTTACAAACAAAAATTACATAAAGCCAGGAGAAAAGGGGGAGAGACATGTTTTACTGGTTAAAAAAAAACCTATCACAGAAAAATTGGTAAACTAAACTTTTATATTGTTTGAATCTGGATTTTCTTTGGGCACAACAGAAAAAACATTTATAAAAAATATAAATATAAACTCAGCTAAATGTATTTCTGTATGAAAACTATACAAAATATCTTGATATTTCAGAATTTTTAATAATAAATATAAAACTGTAACACGAAATAACAATAACCCACCTGAACACAACAGGGCCGAATGACGACTGGCCGCGAATTTTCTTCTCGTACACCCAGTCTCCGATGTCGACGCCCACCGTTGACATGTTGGTACCTCGGGACGTCTTCACGTTGATGTTCTTGTTGCCCATGCGCTTGGCCCAGTGCTGCCAACAGAACAGAACATTTCAAATAATGCTAAGAAGACAACGAACACACACTCCAGACAAAGAGGCGTTAATAGGGGCTCATTTACTGTCAGGCAATACAACGAAAAAGATAACTTACAGTTTTTTTTACAACCATTGTCTTAGCTTCGGAGATGAAACCAAATCATTTCCTTTTTAGAAACCATTAATAACAATGCTTCATCTTAAAAGTCTATCGATACTAATATTATAAAGAGTGTGTGAGTGAAAGTGTAAGTTTGTTTGTTTGGTATTTTTTTTTTGTTTGTAAGAAATAAACTCGAAAACTACTGAACTGGTTTTGTTGATTGTGAATATGTAATTTTGTGTGACCTGTAAATATGAACATTTATAATTCGGCATCACAACTTGAGAACTCAGTTGGTCATAGGTAGAGACCGGGAAAATTCGCGAATTCATCTCGCGACAGGCTAAAATACAAATGGTTACACCTCAGTGCTGCCTCGGCCATCGGCTCGCAACTCACCCGGATGACTCCGGGCCAGTGAGAAACGTCCGGCCAAAGCTTTATAAGAATCACAGGCTGCTACGCTGGAACGTCTCACAAGACAGCAGCCAATGAGTGGGTGACATTTGACCGAGTGTTCGTAGAACTATATAGTTCACACTGGAGGTCATTGAACCCGCGAATTAATCCTGTCCCTAGTCACAGGTGTTTCTGACATTAGACAGTACGTCTCCCGACGTGCGGCGAGAGTCCCAGGCGGCCGGGACCCGGCCACGCACCTCGACGGGCTTCTTCTTGTAGGAGCCGGCCCCCTCCTGCCGCAGCTGCTCCAGCAGCGAGGTCTTGCCGATGCCCTGCACGCCCACGATCATGAGCTTGATGCGCGCGTAGGGCCGCGCGTCCTCCAGCACGGACTTGAGGTAGCCCACCACGTCCATGGTCTTGTACTTCTTCGAGTCGATCATGGAGCGCAAGGGCTCCTGCAGGCTGCAGCCGCGCGTGTTGAGGTTCCAGAGGCGGGACAGGAGCCCCATCTGCGGGGGCAGCTCGCTGATCTCTGCGGGATACACAGGTCCGTCCGTCACCGAGCCCGTCCCTGCCCGCTTCTGCCTGTCTCCCGTCAGTGACCGCACTAGGCCTCTGCAATCATCCTATGGTCATCACTTCACAGACAAACCCCCCCGTTTTTTTTGCATGATAATAGTTACTTGTGTACAACACAATAAATATGGCAACAAAATTCGTCAAAATACAAAATCTTAAAAATCTTGCCTTATCCAGGAGTACTAAGTAAAAAACTGAAGCTTGACTTATGTATAGGGAAACGAGATGAAACAGCCCCAACAGCAGTTCCAGCGAGCCAGCTCCACGCACGGTAACCACGGCCGGATGCCGGGGGAGAAGCGAGCGCGCACCTGGGTTGCCGCTGATGTTGAGCACGGACAGGTTGCTGAGCTCGTGGATGTTGAGCGGGATCTCCCTCAGCTCGTTGTTGCTGATGTCCAGCATGCTGAGGTTGGGGAACATGAGCCGCGTCTTGCTCTGGGCCGCGGAGGAGCCCACCAGCACGTCCTGCGGCACGGACGAGCCGCGCTCGTTACTCTGCACGCCCGGGAGGCAGTGGCGGAGCCAGGGGGGGGGGGGGTTTAGGGGTTCAAACCCCCCCTCCCCTCCCCCCTTAGCGCCAAATCTTTAATTAATTTCTTATTCATCACTCAAATAAATTTCATATTAAAATTAATAAAAAAATTTACTATTACAATATTTAAATTTAACTACCGAAAACTGCTAAAATAGCACTATTTTACACCTTAAAATTCAAATTTTCCCAGGGGAGGACCCCCGGACCCCACCACGGCTTTAATATGGAGGGGGGAGGGGGGGCGTGGCGGCATGCTTCTTAACACCCCCCTATACACAAATCCTGGCTACGCCACTGCCGGGAGGGCACGGCACGGTTAAGTGAAGGCCAGAAGGCAACTGTTCCGTGCAGCGACACTGAATGTGCCTTCTGAGTTATTGAAAAAACCTCATTACTGGAGACAAGATGTTACGGTTTTATTTTCCAGCTGATCTTATTTTTAAAAAAAAAGGAGAATTCGGTGTTATTATACATATATATTTTTTGTGAACACTGTTTATTAATAAAGACCGCACAATTTTCAACAAATGCAACACTTACTTGTTACTTCACCAAAATGTGTCATTTTGACTGATACACGATGCACTTTTACAGAATAATACTTTGTAATAAGCATGTCCAACTACAGGTGCATCATTCTTTATCCGAAATTCCAAAATCCGAACAGCTCTAAAATCTGAAATTTTTTTCGAAACTTCAACGTCCGTGATATTGTTCGCAGTTGTGTGGCAAACTCAAGTCGCGATCGCGTGACTAGTGTGAGTGAGTGACTTGGCAGCACTGCGTCAGCAAGGCAACATGCAATTTGGCAACGCCGAGGCGCTGTTTACCGTTTGTCCGTTTACCGTTTGCTTGGCTACGATAGGATTTGTTTTATCGCGTTTGGTAGTTAACCGTGTTGTTACGCGAACGTGTTGCCATATTTGAAGACGGCAATGGCAAAAAGGCATTCCGATATGAAGGGGTGGTATCGAAAAAAAAAAAAAACGAAAACACTTAACATTATCAATAACTCAGAAGGTGGAATTATTGCGGAAACTAAACCAAAACAAGTAACACTTCAAGAGGCATTTAAAAATGCCATAACTCGTGCTGCTTCATCTCAGGAGAAGGAAAATCCTGCTCCCGGCCGATCACGAGACGTACGAGTTGACGGCGACATCAGCGCCGATGACGACGCACCATAAATATTCTCCAGATGTTTTACAGTATCAGTTGTTAAAAACAAATTATTTTGGCGATTGTTTCAGGTATTTATTTATGCTGCAGTGTTTATTTACATTATGTACTTTGTTGTTTTTTGTACTATGTTGCTTGAAATCCTTAATACATCTGACATAACCTAACTTGGCTTTACTAGGCCTCCTGTATTAAAATTCCGAAAACCGAAAAATTCCTAATTTCGGAATGCTGCTGGTCCCGACCATTTCGGATAAAGGATTGTGCTCCTGTACTGAAAACAATAAAAATAAATCAACATATGTTTGTGTGTTTTAAAAATGTTCCAAATTCTAAACACAAAAATTAGTTATTAATAACAGGTGCAATATCAAGAAAAGCAAAAAAAAATTCCAAATAATTTCGTACAAACTCCATGCTAAATAATTTACATTCAATGAATTTAATATACTAAAAGATTACATCTTTGTTATCTGGATTGAGTTCTCATTAAATATGCTGATTAATTCAAATATTTTCGGTTGCATTCTGGTGCTTTACAGTGTATTAACATTCATTTTGGTGTCTCATGTTTATAGTGACATGCTTTTTTTTTGGTGTTATTCCGGCTTTTATCGCAATTTCAACACGCCTCGCATGGGCAGGAGAAGGGCTCCGAGAGGCCCACCGAAGAGAAGACCGCTGCTTGCTTCCTCCTCGCTCCAGATCGTAACCAGGGCCGTTTGTAATTGTTTGAACTGTCTAGGTGATCAACAAAATTGGACCCTATATATACAACACCATTCGATTAAAAATTATGAAAAACTACCCATGCATGGTATTAATATTGAGCATTCATAAAAGCAAACCAGAGTGCCACATTTGATATTTTTTTTTTGAGTAACCAACTTTATTTGTGCAAGATATATAAAACACAAAAAAAAAAAGCTAGTTATTTTCGAATCGTAGGTTTCCGTGTTTTAAAGCTACGCAGCTAACGCTTAGCTTCGCATCAGACGCAAAGCATTGTGAGCTTCGAATGAAACGAATAGCATGATCGAATATGAGCTTGATCCGCCCAGTCGAAGCCCCGCGCAGGCCCGGTCCACGACTACTCTCAGCCACGCTTAGCTTCACATCAGACGCAAAGCTTAATGAGCTTCGAACGGAACGAACAGCAGGATGGAACGCGAGCTCGACCCGGCCCTCACCCAGTCGGACTCCTCCTCGTCGGACGGGGCTGCCCCGCACTCGCTGTCCAGCGCCAGCAGCACGCGGGGCAGGTCGTTGTCGGCCAGGACGAGCGTGCGCAGGTTGTCCAGGCGCAGGTGGCGCCGGTGCGTGCACACGCAGTTCAGGATGGCGCTGCGCAGCGACCGCCGGCCTGCCAGACACACGCCCCCACGTCGCTCAACCCCGTGTACCACGTCGTACACCGGGACGTCTAAATCTAACGTTCTGTGATCCGGCAGGTGTCGAGTCCGGCGGTTGGCAACGCTCACGTTACTCCAACGACAGGCTTTTTTTTAAGTTTTGTCAGATTTCACTTCAGTACGTTGTTTCCAATTTCCCAGTGGGTTTACATTCGGACATTTCATGTTTAAATTTTTCACGTACGGCATTCCCGTTAAAATCTCTATTAATAGTATTAATGTTTAACGATTTGGTGAAATTTCTAATCTGTCAATGCTAAGGTCCTGAAAATGCTGGATAAAGACCTTTAACTGTAACTGATTGTTGATGATACTTTAATTCTTGGTGAGCTTGTTGTGTGAACTTGGGTGAATTTGGGTTATTTTGCTAAGCTTGGGTGAATATGACTTAGCTCGGCTCAGCTTAGGTGAGATTAAGTGTGAATGAATGAGCTTGGGTGAGTTTGAGAGAGCTCTGTTAAGCTTGGATGAGCTTGGATTAGCTTGGGTGAGATTAAGTGTGGATGAATGAGCTCGGGTGAGTTCGAGAGAGCTCTGCTGAGCTTGGATTAGCTTGGGTGAGATTAAGTGTGGATGAATGAGCTTGGGTGAGTTTGAGAGAGCTCTGTTGAGCTTTGATTAGCTTGGGTGAGATTAAGTGTGGAAGAACGAGCTTGGGTGAGTTTGAGAGAGCTCTGTTGAGCTTTGATTAGCTTGGGTGAGATTAAGTGTGGAAGAACGAGCTTGGGTGAGTTCGAGAGAGCTCTGTTGAGCTTGGATTAGCATGGGTGAGATTAAGTGTGGAAGAACGAGCTTGGGTGAGTTCGAGAGAGCTCTGTTGAGCTTTGATTAGCTTGGGTGAGATTAAGTGTGGAAGAACGAGCTTGGGTGAGTTTGAGAGAGCTCTGTTGAGCTTTGATTAGCTTGGGTGAGATTAAGTGTGGAAGAACGAGCTTGGGTGAGTTCGAGAGAGCTCTGTTGAGCTTGGATTAGCATGGGTGAGATTAAGTGTGGAAGAACGAGCTTGGGTGAGTTCGAGAGAGCTCTGTTGAGCTTGGATTAGCATGGGTGAGATTAAGTGTGGAAGAACGAGCTTGGGTGAGTTCGAGAGAGCTCTGTTGAGCTTGGATTAGCTTGGGTGAGATTAAGTGTGGAAGAACGAGCTTGGGTGAGTTCGAGAGAGCTCTGTTGAGTTTGGGTGAGTTTGACTGAGCTCGGCTGATTGACTCGGTGAGGATCGAGGGCACGGAGGAACCAAGGAGCTCACCGGTGTGCAGCGGCATCTTGGCCGGCATCTTGGCGGCCAGGCTGTCCCCGGGGCAGTAGCACATGGTGACCGAGTGCTCCACCAGATCTCCCCCCTCCACCAGGGGCAGCGTGGGCCACAGGCACACCTGGTTGTGGGACAGGTCCAGCTGCTTCAGGGAGCTGGGGTAGGACGTGATGTGGCCCATCGTGCGCAGGCTGCGGGCACACACACTGCTACCAACATCTCGTCCGAGTCACAACCCTTTCTTCTGTCGCACATTACATTTATTCCCTGTCTCATGGGCAGGGACAGGAAAAATTTGCGGGCTCAATGACCTCTAGGATGAACTCTATAGTTCTACGTACACTCTGTCAAATGCCACCCACTCATCGGCTGCTGTCTTGTAAGACGTCCCAACGTAGCAGCCTGTGATTCGTATAAAGCTTTGGTCGGGTTTTTCTCATTGGCCCAGAGTCATCCAGGTGAGTTGTGAGCCAATAGCAGAGGCAGCACTGAGGTATAACTATTTGTATTTTAGCCTATCGTGAAATAAATTCGTGAATTTTTCCGGTCTCTACTCATGGGTCCATCTTGCAAAATAACAGATACACTAAAACCAAACACATTTCAACGTACAAACATATCATGAAAATTTGACTATAAAATGTTTTTCTGCAAATTATACAGTCAGCACTGTTATCATTTTAATAAACACTGCGTAACCAACACTGCCAGCCTGATAAACATAATGAATACATTTGTTTGACCAAACTTTGAAATGATACATTATCAATAGTGGTTAAACTACAGACTTATGTCTATAGATATTTAAAATCCTGCATCACATTAATAAACAGCGAGTTGTTTGTATCATATACATTTCAATAATGTCAGTGAAAAATCAGATGCAAATTACTAACAGAAAATTAATTTACTGTAGAGGAATTTATTTTTTATTGTTCTATTTTGTAGATTATTAAAATAATATCTAATATCATCAAGAAGACACTTCCTAAACAACTCTGTAATGAATACATGGAACAAGATTGTGCATTAATGTTGTGAGACAAACTGTAAAAGGCCCAAGGTGTTGTTGTGTACGTTTTGCTTTAATAAAGTTGGTTTCTTAAAAAAAAAAATCACAAGGAGGCACTTTGTTTGCTTTTATGAACGCTTAATATTAATATAATGTTATATTATTTTATATTTTATTGTCTGCAGTCATTAAAAGGGCGAAACTGGTTGATCACTTAATCAGTTCAAACATTAAACATGTTAAACTATTAATTTTTTTTACTTCAAACCTGTATTTAATAAAAAAAGTGTAGAAAAACTTTGTCAAGAACAGTATTTAAAACATTTGATTTGACATTCGCTTCGCCTCAAAGAACTAGTGTACACACAGGCCTGGAGACCACAGTGGGTACCAGTTCGGTGCTCGCGAAGTAGAGTCATGCCAGTGTGCGCTCGCCACGGGACGTGACGCCCGGCCCTCACCTGTTGTAGCTCATGTTGAGGCGCGTGAGGCTGACGGCCAGGCACGGCAGCGCGGCGGGCAGCGTCGTGAACTGGTTGTGGGCCAGGTTGAGGGCGGACAGCTGCGAGCAGTTGGCGTCACTGCCCTCCTCGCTGTGCATGATCTGCTCCGTCACCTCCACGTTGCGGCTCCACACGTTGTGGTGGAGCAAGTCCATCGGCCTGCGGTGAGCCAACCTCCCCCGGTTCCAAACGTCGCTCGCGGGAGGGAGACAGGGACCCGTACCAACCGAGGTCTCGGCCACAACAAACTTTCTGTATTTTAATGTTCAAAATCTGGCTTCATTAACAAGTAGTACGACATTTAATGGACTGCCTTAAGTAAATATTTTACCCTGCGAAGTCACTGACTTTTCGAATTTTATTCTTTTTTATGAATGACTACAACTGCAGTAGCCTACTACTGTCAATAAACACTATCTCAGAGTCTTAGGAAATCTCTTAAAGTAAGAACTTTGTTTTTAATAAAGGCAAATCTTCAATAGTAATTTATAAATAATTGTTATGATACAAAAACCATTGAAACCAATATGAGTTTTAAAAAGGCAAATTAAAAAAAATCATATAATTTAAAATTATCAATTTTGAAACTAATATGTTTAACACCAAATCCACCCGGATATAAGACAACCAAGTTTATTAGAGGAGCTTATATGCAATGCTATTGCAAACCCCAGATCGTTAAAGGACTTCCTTGATTATGAAACATGCTCAAATTTAAGAGGAAATTAAATATAAAAAAGAGGTAAAGAACTAAAAAAAGGCATTTAAAAATGTGAACTGGGAATTAATAATATAACTTTGAATACAAGAAAACAGATAATAAAAGAAAGACTCGAATGACTCATATCTGGTTGCGAGCTTGAGTTATGATAAACCTGATAGGTATGCAAAAAGTAAATGGTATGCAAAAGCTTTGGGTTGCATCAGAAAATATATTGTATTGGACAGAAAAAAAGAACTATGTATAGCTAAGATGACACTCATTGAAATTTGTGTTCACACAGTAAGTAGTTAGTAAAGATATCTATGTAGTACATAAATACAAATAAGTAACAAAAAAAATGATATTGATAGAAGAAATTTATAAATAAATATTTTGGCTCTGACATTAAAATAATAATGATTTATACCACGGAGGAGATTTGAGAACGTTAAATCCGCAGGTAAAAATTCAAGCACGGGCAGCAAGGTGCGCTGAGCGAAACACAACGCACTGAGCGAGCGAAACCCACCTGACGGACTTGGACTTCACGAACGAGGACGGATGCAGGAGCCTGGTGTCCGTCGCGTGCTCGTCCGACGACAGGTTCCCGTCCTCCGACAGGTCCACGCTGCTGGAGACCTCCACGGACTCGGAGACGTCCGAGACGCTGCCCACGGAGTCGCTTGCCTCGCCGCTCGCCGCGCCGGCCGCGTCGTGCTGGCGACAGCGTGCGAGAGGTCCCGGTCACCCCTGTCCCACTCTCCCCACACCCGGCTCTACCGCTAGTTTAACCCGTGAGTAAAGGCCAGGCGTATTTCACGAAAAAAAAAAAATAAAAAAGGGGGAGGGGGGGCTGTCTGTAAAGTCGGTTCACGGACAATAATTTTACGTGATAACGTCATAAGAAAACATTGATGAAAATTTTCATACCCTTCAATTTTCAAATATTATTTTACAGTATTTTTTTTTTTTGCAAATTTAATTTAAATAATTTGTTTAAATATATAATCGTGAACAATTAGTTAAAAAAGCCCGCCTCAACCTGTTTGATGTTACAGAAGATTTTCTCTACGTGGTGGTTTGCCGGTTCTTGCACGCTCGGCTCGGGCGGAACGTGGCAATGAGTCGTGCTTTTTCGTGCGCGCAGCCGGCGTTCATCGATTTATAAGGCGTTATCACGTCAAAAAAAAAACTGAACTCTCATTAGACCACAGTGAGGTATGCCTGCGTCAGGTATTTCATCCTTGTGACTGGCGGCCTTCAACAAGAGAAGCCATTGCCTTATTCGACCGGGTCATTTAGGACGTACACGGTTCTCTGAATTACTGTGATGGGTGTGCTGACGTGTACCTGAAATAAACTCGACCAATCATGAAACACGGACCATGCTACAGTGTTTTAACTCTCAGCTAGTCACCAAGTCTTTTCGCGAAAAATGCAAGCCCTTACAGATGAGTATTCTTCTGTTGTTTCTGGGAAAAAATACTGACAAATGTTTGCGTAACCTTGTTTTTTGGGGAAAGAAAAAAAAAAGTACTCAATTTTATTTGATGGAATAATTTGAGTGGAACGACAGCTAAATGTGTCACTTGGATTCGTCAAAAGAGTACAGTCTTTCATGGGATGGAATATGACACGAACTACAAAGCAACGTGGTGCTGTAGTGAGACACTTGATTTGCATATCAGAGCACTCGGGTTTAAGTACCGGTCCAGTCATCCTGACATTGGTTTTCTATGGTTTCCTGAAATCATTTCACGCAAATGGTAAGATTTCATTTTTTTATTTTATTTTACAGAGGTTAGGAGATCCAGCCAAACAGACAGTATGTCCTAGAAAGATTGTCTAAGTGCAAAAAAAATAATAAAAAATTCAACATGCGAGACTGGCGCAGTTAAAGTACATGGTTGATTCTTGTCTTGACATCCCTGATTTGTGTTGTTCAGTTACTGTCGCGAATGACCTTGCTGAAAAAAAATGTTTAGAAAATTAAATTAAACCACAAGTACCCTACACTATGAGGTAAAAAACATCAATTACAACTGGTTAAAAATATCTTTAATTTTAACCAAATCAGGATGACTACACTACTAAGCACTTGCTTAAGTGGATTATGAATTGTTATGTATACTGTATAGTTTCCGTGTAAATAGACCTTGGACATTATAAACATTGTTGGCATTGGTCAACACACTTGAGTTTTGAATCTCGCGCGCCGCGCTGCTGGCGATAGTGGCGCTGCTACTTGGCTGCTGTGAGTTGGCTGCCCTGCTTCCTCCGGAAGTCAGTTGTTCTACAAAGGCATGGTGGTAAGTGGTGCTATCGGGTACTCTTGCTATCTGGCGACATCGGTCGCCAAATTAAATAGTTTTGTGCAATTCGCTGTTTTATAGTCCATTAATGAACATTTTTGGTCCTCCGGGCCGGATCTAGTTCCGGTATTTTCGTTCGTTTTTTTTCGTTTTTTGTGTAATTTTTCGTTCGTGCTATCGCGGCGTTGTTAGCCTCGTGTGAAGTGAATTCTCGCACATTGACTAACAGTTTGTGACTCTGAAGTGCTCGTTATTTGGTTGGCGGGAGCAGCGATCAGTGTCTCGGCTGTGGTTGAAACGTGTTAACTAGTTCGTTCGACGACTCTAACCTCTAGGTTGAGGTTATGTCTTCCGTTTCATTTGAAAACGATCGTTGAACCCTTCGGTAGTCAATCACCATGGCTGAAGGGCAGTCGGCGCTGGTGCGCATCCGTCTTGCTGAAGGTCGTATTAAGCGAGCCTTTGATCTCGCGCAGATGGTTCCCAGTGATAGCTCAAAAATAAATTTGTTTCGCGCCACAGCGCGCGACCTTCACTGCGTCCGAGAAAGGTTCGAAACGGACTTCGTCATCGTTGAAACAACCGCAACGACCGAAGATGGATTCGATGCTGAGGCGCACACCGCACGCTTGGCTGACTTTGAAGAAAAATATTTCGAAGTGATGTCAACATTGGAAGCCATTGAGGAGGTCAAGGTAGTATCACCAGGCACACCCACTACTCAGGTGAGCAAATCTCGTGTGGCTCTTCCAAAAATCTCTCTTCCCAAGTTTGATGGGAGCCCTCAACAGTGGGCTAATTTCTCTAATTTATTTATCACCCTGGTAGCCAACAATGCTGATCTATCATCAGTGGAGAAACTGGCCTACCTCAAGACCGCCCTTAATGGGGAACCACTTGGAATGGTGCAATCTCTGCCGATCTCTGAAGCAAATTACGAGGTCGCGTGGAAGCTTCTTGTTGGCCGCTACGAGAATAAGAGGCTAATTGTCTCAGTCCATGTAGAGGCCCTCTTGAAGGCCCCAATGGCTGCGTCTGACTCACCCAAGGCTCTGCGCAATTTGTTAACCATTGTAAACGAGAACCTCTTGGCCCTTAGGGCACTGGATGTCCCTGTAGACCAATGGGACTTGATTTTGCTTCCTATTTTGTGCAAGCGGTTAGACTCTGTCCTTCAAACACAGTGGGAGCTTACTCAAACCGATGCCCTTCCAACTGTAAAAAACCTTTTGTCCTTTATCGAAACCCATTGTCGGGCCCAGGAAACTGTGACAGCTTCTCGGTCACATGTTCCAGGTGCAGGACCTACACAGTCAAGGAACCAAATGCCAAGCTGGAGACAGGCTCGTCAATCTGTGAAAAGTTTGGTCAGCTCTCCACAATCATGTTGCGTTTGTAACAGTACCCATGTTGTTTTTAAGTGCCCTAAATTCATCAAGAGTAGTCCCAAGGACAGATATAAGATAGCTAAGGAGCACAAATTATGCCTGAATTGCTTGTCACCATCTCACGCATCCAAGGATTGTTCATCATCATCGTGTCGTTATTGTGGATCCAGGCATCATTCTCTGTTGCACTTCGAGCAACAGACAGCCATCAACCCTGGTCCGGGCAAGGATGCTTAAACCACACTCATTGAACCAAACCCTGCAACTGTTGCAGTTGCTGCCGCTCTACCAAGTGAAGCAAGAACAGTGTTATTATCAACAGCACAGGTACACGTGTTTGATTCAAGTGGAACTCCAATGGTCGTGAGGGCTCTGTTGGATACTGCCAGCCAAGCTAGCTTCGTCACAGAGAGCTGTCTGCAAAGATTGAGGCTTACTCGTAGAAGATCTCATCTACCAGTACAAGGTTTAGCTAACACTTCAGTGAATGTGGCCAAGTCATGCGCCTCCATTGTTATGGCACCAGTTGGTAGCACGAGCCCCCAGTTTGCAGTAGATGTATTTGTAATTTCGAGAATCACCTCCAATTTGCCAAGTGCCAAGCTGAGCGCCAGGGTCCGTGGTGCAGTGGCACATTTGAAACTTGCCGACCCTGCATTTGACACCCCTGGTCCTGTTGATCTGTTAATTGGTGCAGAGTTAGTTCCTAGACTCCTTACTGGGGCCAAAATTGACGGTTCTCCCGTAGCTCTGGACTCTGTGCTTGGGTGGATACTGATGGGACAGGTGGACACACAAGTCCCATCATTGACTGCAACATCTTTGTGTATCTCTCTTCTCACTTCACACCCTCCTTTGGATGAGGTAGTAAAAAGGTTCTGGGAATTAGAGGAGTTTCCTGCGACAACACACAAGTCTCCTGAAGATGTCAAATGTGAGGAATGGTTCAGTAAAACTCATCTGAGGTCTGGAGATGGGCGTTACAGTGTATCACTGCCCTTTCGGCAACCTCTTCTGAAATTGGGTGCGTCAAGGCCGCAGGCTCTTAACAGATTTCTTCGTCTTGAAAATCGTCTCAAGTCTGATCCCAAATTGAAGGCCATGTATTCAGAGTTTATGAGTGATTATGTAGCTAGTGGTCACATGGAAGAAGTAACAGAGTCACAGATTCCGTCAGAGTCGTATTATATTCCCCATCACTGTGTGGTTAAACCTGAAAGTTCAACTACAAAACTGAGGGTGGTTTTTGATGCATCCGCCAAGAGCTCTTCAGGTGTTTCGCTGAACGATGCGCTCTTTACTGGCACCCGGCTTCAACGGGACATAGTTGACCTATTGTTGAGTTTTCGTCTGCATGTAGTAGTCTTCACTGGTGACATCAAACAGATGTACAGACAGATAGGTGTACACACTCGTCATCAGGATTATCAGCGCATTGTTTGGAGGTTTAATGATGCTGAACCTGTGAAGGATTATCGTCTCAAGACTGTAACCTATGGTGTCTCTGCAGCACTGTTTCTCGCATTACGTACACTTCAACAATTGGCACAGGATGAAACCGAGCACTTCCCAACTGCATCACAGGTCTTACTTACAGATGTCTACGTTGACGATGTTGTCACTGGATCTAATTCGGTTGATTCTGCCTTGGCCATTCAGAGGGAGCTTATAACACTCCTAGGAAAAGGAGGCTTCAAGCTGCGCAAATTTATGAGCAACCACCAAGCTCTTCTGGATTGGTTGCCAGTGGAGGATATTGAGATCCCACAACCATTTTCATTGGATTCGGACGATTGTGTCATTAAGGTCTTGGGTCTGCAATGGAATCCTGTGTCGGACACATATTCCTACAAGATACAGCCTAGTTCTGGCAATGCCACAAAAAGGACAATCCTGTCAAATCTGGCTAGGATTTTTGATCCTCTTGGGTGGCTCACCCCACTGAGTATGTTTGCAAAGCACCTGATCCAAGTCTTGTGGGCACGGAACCTGGGCTGGGATACTGAACCACCGGATGACATCCTAAGCAACTGGAAGAACTTCAACACTCAGCTGTCACAACTGTCATCAGTTACCATTCCCCGACTGATTCGAGGACAGGCAGGAGGTTCCTACCAGTTGCATGGATTTTCGGACAGCTCCGAAATTGGTTACGCAGCAGTTGTGTACTTGCGCATTGACAACCCTGATGGTACAGTTCTGGTACACTTGCTGATTGCCAAGTCGAAGGTAGCGCCACTCAAGGTTCAGTCGCTGCCTCGCTTAGAACTATGTGGGGCCCTTTTGTTGGCTCGCCTGCTTCACCATGTCATTGATGCCTATGGAGCGACACTGCACTTCAGTTCGGTTACTGCCTGGACTGATTCACAGGTAACTCTTGCCTGGATAAACTCTTCTCCACATGAGTTAAGGACCTTTGTGGCAAACCGGGTTAGTCACATTCAAGAGCTAACTCGTCCAGAATGGTGGAAGCATGTTCGTTCTGAACATAACCCGGCAGACTGTGGATCCCGTGGGCTTCTGCCAGCACAAATTGTATCTCATCCTCTGTGGTGGTCTGGCCCTTCATGGCTGAAGAAGGCTGAGGACCAGTGGCCTGAAGGTATTCCGTGCATTAAGGCTTCTGACGTAATCCTGCTTGAAAGGAAGGTAGTGGCATTGGGAACTTTTATCTCCCCTGGGGACTTGGACACATTATTGGAACGTTTCAGTCGGTTGACAAGGCTGTTGCGTGTTACTGCCTGCTTGTTCAGATTTATCAACAATTGTCGTCATCCACTGGAAGGACGGGCCATAGAAGAGCTGTCATCGAAGGATCTAAACACTGCCCTAGAGTTCTGGATACGTTATGTTCAGTCCATGTGCTATCGAAGTGATTTAATTGCCTTGAAGAAGGATCAAATCACCTCCCCACAACTTCGTAGATTGCTACCGTTCATTGACTCCAAGGGAGTGATTAGGGTGGGCGGCAGACTGTCTCATTCGGATCTGCCCTTTGAGCAGAAGCACCCAGCCCTTCTTCCTAAATCGAATCCCCTGACAAGACTGATCATAGGTCATTACCATGAAGTTAATCAACATCCGGGAATACAAGCACTCCAGGCCATTCTCAGGGAGAAGTTCTGGATTATGGGGGACAAGCGTGCAATCACCAACCTTGTGCACCGTTGTGTGCGTTGTTTTCGTGCATCTCCATCATCAGTTGCTCCGCTGATGGGAAACCTTCCAGCTATGCGGGTTCAGCAGGTAAAACCGTTCTCAAGGTCGGGGGTTGATTACGCTGGTCCATTCTTGATTAAGATGGCCCGTCTTCGCAAGGCTGCTGTGCTGAAAGCATATCTATGCGTGTTTGTCTGTTGCGCAACAAAGGCAGTACATATCGAGCTAGCCTCGGACTTATCGACAGATGTGTTTTTGGCTGCCTATAAACGTTTCATTGCACGTCGAGGACGTTCCTCGGACATCTACAGCGATTGTGGCACCAACTTTGTTGGGGCACGAAATCAGCTCTCCGAACTACAACAACTCCTCACGTCGTCTTCCCATCAAACAACAGTGGCTTCATCGCTCGCACATCTTGGTGTGACTTGGCATTTCAACCCGCCAGCTACTCCTCACTTTGGGGGTTTATGGGAAGCGGGTGTCAAGTCGTTCAAGTCCCATTTGAGGAGGGTGATAGGAGAGCAGATCCTAACGTACGAGGAGTTAAACACAGTATTGGCTCAGGTTGAAGCAGTGTTGAACTCAAGGCCGTTGTGTCCCCTCAGTGCGGATCCCAAGGACTTCACTCCTCTGACCCCAGGCCATTTCCTGACGCTGGAACCGTTAGTGACAATACCCGAACCAGATTTACGTCAGGTAAAAATGAACTGTTTGCATCGCTGGCAGCTTGTATCCCGACTACATCAAGATTTCTGGCATCGCTGGCATCGGGATTACCTGCACACGCTGCAACAACGTAGCAAATGGCAGAAAAGGGCGTCAGGTCTTGCCCCCAACCAGATGGTGCTGGTCAAGGAAGACAGGCTTCCACCTCTGCAATGGCCGCTGGGGCGCATTGTTGATCTTCATCATGGAACGGACGGCGTGGCACGAGTGGCCACTGTACGCACTGTCACAGGCACTGTCAAACGGCCAGCAGTGAAATTATGCCCGCTCCCCTGTGACTGTTGAAATCGGTGATTTCAAGGTGGGCGGTATGTTATGTATATTGTATAGTTTCCGTGTAAATAGACCTTGGACATTATAAACATTGTTGGCATTGGTCAACACACTTGAGTTTTGAA
Organism: Bacillus rossius redtenbacheri; assembly: GCF_032445375.1. Taxonomy (NCBI): domain Eukaryota; kingdom Metazoa; phylum Arthropoda; class Insecta; order Phasmatodea; family Bacillidae; genus Bacillus; species Bacillus rossius. Next base: position 374,261,027 of record NC_086330.1, read on the forward strand.
TCTCGCGCGCCGCGCTGCTGGCGATAGTGGCGCTGCTACTTGGCTGCTGTGAGTTGGCTGCCCTGCTTCCTCCGGAAGTCAGTTGTTCTACAAAGGCATGGTGGTAAGTGGTGCTATCGGGTACTCTTGCTATCTGGCGACATCGGTCGCCAAATTAAATAGTTTTGTGCAATTCGCTGTTTTATAGTCCATTAATGAACATGAATGGTTATATTGGTCCCAATAATGTACTAAAACTGGGTAAATATAAAAAAAGAGATAACAATAATGTTGATATTAGTTACATGATGAATGATGTCACAATAATGTATGTGACATTAATGGGTTATCCATAATCAAATAATTAAATTATTTAATGACAGTGAAAAGTTTTGTGGTAGTCATAGATCTTTGTTCAATCAGTTTTCCATTTTAAATACTCTATTATTTGCAATAAATCAGTTGTCCAAAGGCATATAACAACCTTGGAAAGCTTACTGCCATAAGCTATGTATACACTGATACATGTTTTCACCTTAGTTTTTCGCATACTATAAAGTGAATTTTTTTTTAGATATTACCCTAAAGCAAAAAAGATAAAATAATTCAGAATAGAAAGGATGTGGGTATGATCTCAAATGAAAAAAAAAAAAAAAACTCTTTTTCTGTGTTTACTGGCACATTTTGGCACATCTTTTAGAGTTTTATTCCCACACTGCCTTTGATAATACCTCTTATCTGCTTCTGCCCTTTTATTATTTTTAGGCATGATGTTAAATCATGATCTCCAGCTGATTAAAATAAAACAACAACAAAAAAAATTCCAATCAAAAATAAATTATACTTATAAAGTCTATCTCACAAGTCTGTAAGTCCTTTTCACATTCCAAATCACAGTGTTCACATACCAAAAATAAATTACACATACAAAGCTAACCTCTTAAGTCTATACTTCTTGTATACATTTTCAATCACACTAGTCACATAAAAGTGAATGATACTCATAAATTTGACTGCACAAATCAATAACTATTTTCCACAAAAATAAAAAATAAAATTGTAGATACCTTAAATAAAATAAAAGATACACGAACACTGAGGAGAACACAAACACAAGCAGCGTTACGAGAATTCCGTAGCATCACTGCTGCGTCAATTCTACCTCTCCCCTGCCGTCTCCCCTTCCGGCCGTTGCAACTAGCATATAGCGTGCTCCGCTACGAACCTATCCCCCCCACCTTGCCATCTTCCCATTCGACCGTCAGTAGGTGCGTGGAAGTGGCGTCGCTGCTGACGCACTCTCCTCTGCCGGTTCCCCCACCTAGAACCTAACTATTCCCCTCCTTGTCTGGTTCCCTCACCTAGTACCTGGCTATTCCCCTCCTCTTCTGGTTCCCCCACCTAGTACCTAACTATTCCCCTCCTCTTCTGGTTCCCCCACCTAGTACCTAACTATTCCCCTCCTTGTCTGGTTCCCTCACCTAGTACCTGGCTATTCCCCTCCTCTTATGGTTCCCCCACCTAGTACCTAACTATTCCCCTCCTCTTCTGGTTCCCCCACCTAGTACCTAACTATTCCCCTCCTTGTCTGGTTCCCTCACCTAGTACCTGGCTATTCCCCTCCTCTTCTGGTTCCCCCACCTAGTACCTAACTATTTCCCTACTCTTATGGTTCCCCCACCTAGTACCTAACTATTCCCCACCTCTTCTGGTTCCCCCACCTAGTACCTAACTATTTCCCTCCTCTTATGGTTCCCCCACCTAGTACCTAACTATTCCCCTCGTCTTCTGGTTCCCCCACCTAGTACCTAACTATTCCCCTCCTCTTATGGTTCCCCCACCTAGTACCTAACTATTTCCCTCCTCTTATGGTTCCCCCACCTAGTACCTAACTATTCCCCTCATGCGATTGGAATTTTCGTAACACTTGAAAATTGCAGCCCCTTCAGCAAAAAAGTCACACTTGGAAGAATGACTTGTGACTGCAGCAGCCCGACACGGGGGTAGTGGTTAGGGCGGAGGGGGCACGCACCTCGGGGGGGCTGGAGGGCAGCTCCCGCAGCAGGTTGAAGGCCACGTTGAGCTCCTTCATCTTGGGCGAGCGCCACATCACGTAGGGCAGCTCCTGCAGCTTGTTGTTGGACAGGTCCAGCGTCACCAGGGACGGCATCCGGAACACGTCCTCCGGCACCGCCTCCAGCCGGTTGTCCTGGGACCAGACGCTGGGGTGAGAGCCCCCAACCGACGATTCCCTGCTTGCGTGCGGGCTCGCTCGCCACGCTACGTGCACCTTTCTTCCGTTTGAGGATGACTCCCGTAAATTAATCTCAATAGCTATTGAGTACTGGCTGTTCACTCACAAATTTTGTCACCGGATGTGTGTTAAACGTTAAAGTAGTGATCATTTACTGATATTAAGTAATATTAAGTAAATATCTGTTGACCAAATTTGTGGGGAAAAAAAAAAACAAAAAAAAAACAATTGTGATAAATTAACAGGGATACTTCTTAAACCAAAAAAATTACCTTTACAAGACTGAAACTTAAAGGTTACATTTGTTTTATATGGCAGACTGTCTTTAGTGACTGTACTCATGTCACTGTTGCACAGAGTCCATATAGCATGCAGATTCTTATCTTATAGAGTGGACAACAACAGGCATCTACTTGACACATGAACCATTCACGCTTCACATCTTAGTGCAGACACATATTTATTTTTCAATTTTCATAACTGTCAAGCATTCTGAAGATCTGCTTACACCATTTCCCAACTAAAGTAAGCAAGCGATTCACTCATTCCTTTCGCTCCTTGGGACGCCAACGCTAGAAAACGATTAGCCTCGTGCTGAAATCAGTATCTGATGCTGCATGTTTACGATGTACTGAGAAAATAAGACTGTGAATTTAATGCAATTAATTTTGTACGATTATTAACATGAGTAAAGTCTAAAACCGATCAGCCAAATGAGATCATATACATATTGACTAGAAGCAGATTACAGTGATTGTCATCAAGTCCAACTAAATTACACTTCCACAGGTTATTTCATTAATAAATTAAACGTAACATTAAAAAATTCTGTATTTGTCTGTTTATCACCTTATAATTAGCCTATATTTTTTTTACCCCAGGTATAACAGTAATTCCTGACACTGCTGTTTACTAAATGCGCATCTGCCATGACTCGCCGCTTCTGGCTTTACTCTCCAGAGTTGCTGACATGCAGGACGGTGTAACAAAAACGTTGGCTGAACACACAGGGTGTCGTCGGAGATAAATACGCAATCAAGGAAGCGAATAGCTACTGTAAACCGTCACTATGTTTACAGTTTTTCTTTTTCCTTTTTTTTTATGAGATTATGAGTGCAAAATTGATGTAATTTATTTAAAAGGTTTTATGTTAAAAACAGTAGGAGAAAGATGTGAATAGAGAGCCTCAAATCTAATTAATGATGCTATTGCAAAGCTATTTTATCTATGCATTTATAAAACCATTACTATATTTTAGCGCGGTTTAAATTCTCGTTATTCCTACTTGCATAAGTCTGTGGATTTTCAATTCCAGCTTTGGTTAGTTCATCTATGGTTGCTATAAACAGGTATTCATTCGATAGTGGTTTTTGGAATATGGATGTGTAAAAAAAACAAATAAAATAAGAAAAAATTATCTGGATAGAAAGATACGTACTGAGTGAGGGTCGTACTTCTCTTTACATTTCCGTTCAGCTCACAAGAAGAGACTACAGCGGAGTTCCGTTATTTTGGTAGACGTCAAGTTGGGTTCATGAAATTCTGCATTAATTTGACAGAATTATGGATTTTCCGAACTTCAAGAATGAACTTACTTTTCGGTTGATATCTACATTCATGACCATCCTGGGTTCGAATCTTCGTACTTTCCATCCCTGAAGGACGATGTTCGGAGCCGTCAGTCGCTGTCACAAGAATTCTGAGGCCTGAGTTCCCGTCACAACCATGACAACCATACATCCAAGGTTCCATGTGGTCTACGTCGGTGAGATTGTTTCAAATTAATTATAAAGACTTTTCAGGATCAGATGAGGATGCTGGACTGTCGTCATCTAATTTTACAACTAGATCAGTAGTATTCGTAGTTTTCAGCTGGTCGAAAACGTCCTTGTCTCTGGTTACCGCTATCCAGATGTCCAGTGCTGCAGAGTTCGCAGTGTATCCGAACAACTGAACTAGACGTAAGGTTACGTGAATCGAGACATTACTAGTATGAAATACCTTTACTTAGATTTTGGCTCTCTAGGAATATATGTCCGCATACAGATAACTATCACTGATATAGTATATATAAGACTATTTGATTACCTTAATAGATGTCATTTATGTTCGCTTGTTCTGTTAAGTCAAGGTAATAATAAAAAACTAATATTTTGGAAGGTATAACTAGCTACGTCAAAATTCCTAACCTTTGGCATTACTTTTAAAATATATATATAATTAGGCGCCCAATTGCAATAATTAAATATACCACGTTCTACAGAGATAATAAAGTTTTGCCACAACGTGGGGCCACGAAACAGGATAACTAGCAGGCAAGGATAGGTAAAGATAATGTCTATGGATGAAACCACTTATTTCTTGAGGCGTAAACATAACGGAGAAAACGGTAGAGAAGGGCCCACCCATCAGGAAACTATCAAGACAAACGACATGGCAGACAAGAACACTATCGCAAACATGGAGGTTAGTGAAGGGATTGTCATAGAACCACAGGTCGAAAGAGTTGAAACTGACACGGAACATGTAAATATTTCTAGGCCCACAGCTAATACACAGAGTAATGTTACTAGCACACTTAATGCAGATGACTGGACACGAATCGCACAACTATTAACTACACAGTTGGAGGAGATGTCACGTAGACAGTCGGAAGAGTCACGTACACAGTTGGAGGAGATGTCGCGTAGACAGTCGGAAGAGTCACGTACACAGTTGGAGGAGATGTCGCGTAGACAGTCGGAAGAGTCGCGTAGACAGTCGGAAGAGTTAACGCGTAAGCTAGCTGATAAAATTGATAAAGTAAATGATAGAATGACAGAAGTCGTGCAACATTTCGCTTCGCAAATACACGAAACCCGTAATGAAGTACGGACTTTTAACGAGTCGGTAAAGGTTAAATTCACAACGGTAGATGAACAGATATCCGACATAAATCAACGCCTAGTCAACACCGAGGCAACGTGTCAAGAAACTGCAAAACGTACAACAGAGGAACAGATTTCGCAGTATGTTCGGACTACGGAAAATCAGTTTGCAGAGGTTCGTACGGAACTAAATCAACACAAAACAGATACATCAGACGAAATTCAAATAGTAACTCACCGAATCGCGCAATTAGAGAGTCGAGTTCAAGGAATTTCACTACAACGCGCAGACCTACCAACTGCGAGTTCAGACACTACAATTCCATTAGAAACACGTGCTACATTTTCATCTATACCTGTGCACAGTAATATCACGGGCAATGAAACGCGAGGGAAAACAGTGCATACAGTTGACGGACAACCTATTGTGATGATTGATCCTACATCAGTTTTGAACCATCCTTCACGGCATTGGGTGGAGGATAAGCCCACATTCTCGGCTAAATCTCACGAAAATCCACGAAATTTTTTGAAAACGTTCGAAGAGTATTCATCCCATTTTAACCTTACCGAAAGTGAAAAATTAAAATGTTTAAGTAGCAGTTTGAAGAGCACAGCTTACTATTGGTGGGAAGTGCATCATCATGTCATATCATCTTACGAACAGTTTAAGAAATTATTTCTAAATCAATATTGGAGTTTGAAACTACAGGGAAATCTACGTGCGATGTTACACGGGGAAAAATTTGATCCAAAGAGAAATAGATCGTTAGAGGGACACTTGAGTGATATGTTCGAACGAACGAGATATTTAGATGTAGAGATGGACGACGGGGAATTTGTAGCAATGGTCTTAGGACAATTACCAATGAGATACCAGCTTCATTTGTCCGGACGAAATTTCGAGAATATTTCGGATTTTAGAGAACAATTGTTAGCTTACGAACGTTTAGATCGTCAGAATCGAACGAACAACATCGATCGCGAGGAGAACCAACGACCTATATATACCAAACCTAACCCTGTACACCAGCCTTGGAATCAGCGTCGCAATGAGGGCGATAAACAAAATAACACTCGTCACACACCTCAAGTTAATACGTTAGTATGGCGTAATAACAAGCCCAAACGTAATCAGAATGAGTGGTATAATAACCACAAACATTATCACAGACAGCGAGAACGGTATTCAAAAGAATCTGGAAAACAACAGGATGATTCTTGGTACACTAGACCCGAAAAAAATCAATATCGTCAAAGTCATGATAGACCACAATCAACACCACAAAGGAATTGGAGCGGCGAATGTTCGTACAATACTCCACCGACATCGCCGAATAAACATTCTAGATCACCTCGACAGCGAGAAAATAAACATGCACATAGGAACGAAGCAGGCGTGTTCAAATATTATGAAGGAACTGTTGAAAATCGTTCAGTCGACATACCTCAGCCTACACAAAACACACAAGCTCTAAACAGAAATCACTGTAACTCACTACAGATTAATCAGTCGAGAAATGACATATATAACAACCCCATACCAGGAGATCATGTAAATGCTTATACTAAACCAGATCGGTCAGCTACTCAGTTTTCTACACAGTTTCAGAAGAAAGAACCTATTAATACTGCAGTCTACTATGCTAATCCGCAGGGCATAGAAGCGATATCGGACTCAATGGTTACGCGGGAAATACCTACCACCATTACCAGTAACCCAATACAGTTAAACTAGTAGAGATCGCTGATACGATACCACGAACACCGGTCACTAGTGACAACAAAGGGGTAAATTTGACAAAATTAAAATTACAAGTCTGTAATATCAAAATAAGGGAAAGATAAACGAGAACTGTTATGTGCTACAGAAGTTAGACAGTGACGAGACCATTGGGAAGTACAATATAACTCAATTAAGGCCTTATCGACCAGCAACCTCGTGAATTATCATATAAATGATAGATACTTACTTATTGGCGGTAATTACCTCGCAGAAGAAGGAAACATGGAAGTATTCTTTTTGACTATCAAATGCTTCGTTTATAAGCAATGCTAATATGTTATTTAGTAAAGCTAATACGTATGTTTAACAGGCTAAATAATTTATTGTCCATTGAGTATGAATACCAATGAGGGCAGTTTACTTTTGCTATTGAGCATATCGACGATTTAAGTCCACTGCGCAACGTCCAGTGCAGACATTCGTTGTAACGTAGGCATTCGCCGTCGTTTATTTAGTCCCACCACAGAGAAGTTGTAGTGAGGATATATATATAGTTGTTTTTGTTTTGTAGCCTTATACGTATAGTGGCACTATGTCACAAAGAAGAATTGCATAAATGAAGATAACAAATTAGTAAGAAATTCCATTGGAAGAAGAACATACGCCAATAGTAGTATCACGAATATCACGAAGAAGGTTAGCACGTTAAATTTGTCTTCCGCTTAACAAACATGTACGTCTCTGTCCATAGTTTCTTGATTTTGGTTCCCACCTGTTGATCTTACACATTTTTTTTCTATATAACATTTTTTCTATTATTATAATTCCTTGTTATTTTCCTGAGAGTACCACAAAATGAATGCATATTCTTACAATATAACATTACTTTGTTGAACTTCACTTATACAAACCAATTCATAATATTTGCGTACATGTGAAATTATTTCATGAATTCCGATAAATATAGTTACCTTTTAGTATGAATTGTGATGTAATAATTTTGAGAACATTATTAACAATTAAGAGGGGACTCTGTATGTATCAATTATTATATAGTAAATTGAAACATATTAATATGTAATAGTTAATTAACTGTCATGTCATATGTTGACTACAAGCATTTTAGTTAGAGAGAGCCAAATAGGTAGTTTAGTCTTCAAGTTGAAAGATAAAGCTAAAAAGAAAAGACTATCTAAACTATAATACTTATAAACTATTTTTGGTGTAAAGTGACACACGATACCTTCAGAAAATAAGAAGTGGACACTATTATATTAAGATACATAGTTGTGAAGTGATTAAACATCAAGATTATATAATATATATCCAGTTGTAAGACAAAAACTTTAAGCAACATTACAAAATGGGTACTAACCAACTTCAAGCTTTGATTGAAATGAATAATGATTTATGTCATATATTAATGTATCTGTTTATATGTTTAAGTTTGTTTGAAGGATTATTTGTAATTCTAAGTGAAAACGTAATTTAATTGGTAAATTTTACATTGTACCTTCACAGCTAAGAGCAACATTATGATCGTAGTTATTTGTTTATTGCATCTAAATGGATTTCTGTTAAAAAGACCTTATCATAGACTAGGAGGAAATATTGTACATAGATTATTCCATTTGAGAAAAAAATTAAGATGATTTCAAGAATTCCAATGTAATTAACATTCAATCATCTGGAGCGGCTCTGTAAACCGTCACTATGTTTACAGTTTTTCTTTTTCCTTTTTTTTATGAGATTATGAGTGCAAAATTGATGTAATTTATTTAAAAGGTTTTATGTTAAAAACAGTAGGAGAAAGATGTGAATAGAGAGCCTCAAATCTAATTAATGATGCTATTGCAAAGCTATTTTATCTATGCATTTATAAAACCATTACTATATTTTAGCGCGGTTTAAATTCTCGTTATTCCTACTTGCATAAGTCTGTGGATTTTCAATTCCAGCTTTGGTTAGTTCATCTATGGTTGCTATAAACAGGTATTCATTCGATAGTGGTTTTTGGAATATGGATGTGTAAAAAAAACAAATAAAATAAGAAAAAATTATCTGGATAGGAAGATACGTACTGAGTGAGGGTCGTACTTCTCTTTACATTTCCGTTCAGCTCACAAGAAGAGACTACAGCGGAGTTCCGTTATTTTGGTAGACGTCAAGTTGGGTTCATGAAATTCTGCATTAATTTGACAGAATTATGGATTTTCCGAACTTCAAGAATGAACTTACTTTTCGGTTGATATCTACATTCATGACCATCCTGGGTTCGAATCTTCGTACTTTCCATCCCTGAAGGACGATGTTCGGAGCCGTCAGTCGCTGTCACAAGAATTCTGAGGCCTGAGTTCCCGTCACAACCATGACAACCATACATCCAAGGTTCCATGTGGTCTACGTCGGTGAGATCGTTTCAAATTAATTATAAAGACTTTTCAGGATCAGAGGAGGATGCTGGACTGTCGTCATCTAATTTTACAACTAGAACAGTAGTATTCGTAGTTTTCAGCTGGTCGAAAACGTCCTTGTCTCTGGTTACTGCTATCCAGATGTCAAGTGCTGCAGAGTTCGCAGTGTATCCGAACAACTGAACTAGACGTAAGGTTACGTGAATCGAGACATTACTATTTACTAGTATGAAGTACCTTTACTTAGATTTTGGCTCTCTAGGAATATATGTCCGCATACAGATAACTATCACTGATATAGTATATATGAGACTATTTGATTACCTAAATAGATGTCATTTATGTTCGCTTGTTCTGTTAAGTCAAGGTAATAATAAAAAACTAATATTTTGGAAGGTATAACTAGTTACGTCAAAATTCCTAAACTTTGGCATTACTTTTAAAATATATATATAATTAGGCGCCCAATTGCAATAATTAAATATACCACGTTCTACACTACTAACGAAAGCGAGCAAAATATTGTTTGTCGATTCGTCACATTATTAATTCGTTGCATCGTATTTGATGCTACACAAGAGCTGTTGCCGTTGTGCGTGCACGGAAATAAAAAGTCACATACAAGAAACAAGCGCTACTTCGAATCTAGGATCTCGCTACTTCAAATCACGTAGAAATTTACTGGTGTCGTTACTTAAAAACCGCACAAATCGAACAGCGATACTTCGAGGGATGGGTGTTCTGATCTGTTAGCACCTGCAGCGTACATTAACAATCCTGAAACATATCAACTACTCTCTTTGCGATAAATGCTCATATTTCATGTGTATTATCAACGTTATTTTAGTTTTGAGGATGAGACTATAGGCTGACTGTAGAGTTTCAGATTGTTGAAATCAGCAAAAAAAATACGCAGACCAACACGGCAGAAGCCACTGCCTCCGAGCTGTTCGACAGGACTGACCTGGAGGTAGAGTTCCTCCAGAACTGGAGCAGAGTAACTGAACCTGAGGCACACGTCACTCTTCAAGTTCCGGACGTTCCTACTGGTGACGGGTTTCACGGTTGTCACCTCGGCGGCTGACGGCAGCTTCTCTATCTTGTTCTGCGCCAAGTTCAGGTACCTGGACAAAACATAATCACCTTTCTAAACACAAAAAAAAAAAAAAAAATTGCGGTAATTCAATTTCTTACATAAAATTAAAAACCAAATTAAACTGTAAAATAAAAAACCAAATATAGTCAAAAAATTTTTTTTTTTTTAGTTTCTGAACTTGTAAATTGTGATGAATTTATTCATTAGTATTTCAGCATCCATGCTATACACAGACAACCATAATGTGTGCTTGCTGAAATGTAAAGCTAAATTAAATATTTCATAGTTAATTTGAAGGTAATCCCAAACACTTGTGTTTACAATGATACACAAATTGAGTAATAAAATAACAATTACATACTATAAATACTTAAATTAATTGAGTGCATTAGTGCATTATTAATTTATGACCAGTATAAACATGGTATATCTTTAATATACCTAATGGAATCCCAAACATCCAAAATTACAATATATCCCGTGCTTCACGTTCTTTCGATTGTTAGAAGCCGCCACTCAGACGACACTGATGCAGTAGGAAGGTATGGCAGTAACTTCAGTGTTTGCTGCATTGGGCGCTGCGGAGTGCCTGTGAACGCACCTCAGGCTGTGCAGCTGGAATATGATGGGCGGCACCCAGGTCAAGGAGTTGCGCGACAGGTCTATCCTAGTGATGGCGAACAACACCACGTCCTGGTTGCGCGGGCTCAGCTTCAGCTTGGGGTTCACCGTCAGGGCTGCGTCGATCTGGAACGTTCACGGCAGGAAGCTCTGCACAACCTCTCTGAGGCTTACCAACGTCAGTGCACTAAGCACTTCTTTAACTGCAGTCGTAGCAGCAGTAGCAGCAGTAGCAGCAGTAGCAGTAGTAGTAGTAGCATCAGCAGTGGTGGTGGTGGTGATTGTGGTAGTAATAGTGATAGTAGCAGTAGTGGTGATGGTAGTGGTAGTGGTGGTGGTGGTGGTGGTAGTAATAGTAGTGGTTGTGGTAGTAATAGTAGTGGTTGTGGTAGTGGTGGTGGGTGTGGTGGTAGGTGTGGTGGTGATTGTGGTAGTAATAGTAGCAGTGGTGGTGGTGATTGTGGTGGTGGTTGTGGTAGTGGTGGTGGTTGTGGTAGTAATAGTAGCAGTGGTGGTGGTGATTGTGGTGGTGGTTGTGGTTGTGGTGGTGGTTGTGGCAGTAATAGAAGCAATAGTGGTGGTGGTAGTAGTGGTGTTGGTTGTGGTAGTAGTAATGGTAATATTAGTAGTGGTAGTAGTATGGACATTAAGACAGTAGTGGGCATAGTAATATATTTTTTCTGACACTGTATTTATGAAAAATGCAGAAAGCAAGCAAGAAGGAAAAAAAAATAGGTTTCAATATTTAAGGACCCAGTTCGTCTCACCAGCTACAATTCTAACTGCATGTGCCCAAAGTACAAATTTCTGTAACTTAGCGAGACTTGCCACGTCAGCACAGAGGTCGGAGGTTCTCGCTGGCGAGCTGAAGGTCCCGGGCTCCATTCCCAGTTAGGTCGAGGATTTTTTTTTTTTTTTTTACTTCTGGAAGATTTACTTCCCAGGTTCTGGACTAAGTGTTGCACGTCGTCCCTTCACCTCCGCACAGCAGAAGACAACAGGGAACCACCGCCGTATCGTCTTGCCTAGTCCGCCCCAGTCTCGCCACGTTAATCTCCCTGTGGCCATAGCTGTGGTAAGAAGATATAGCCTCCAGATCATAACTTAGCTATGAGGTACATTAAAAGCCTTAAATCGGTAAACTCATCACATCTTAAAGAGAGCTGTCCAAAGTAAGGGCCATCGAGAGAAACTAAGTGCTCAGGGGCAAAATATTACTTAATAATATACTTGTCAATATGCACCATTTAAAAAATAAAATAAAATAAATAAATCCTAAAAACTCGTCAACATTACCGTGGCCACAACTGTACAACTCGCGCAGGCTAGGAAGGGCCTCGAGACGCGCAGGTCGTAATGCCGCCCCCCTTGAGAGTCCAAGCGGCGCCTGTGCTCTGATTGGTTGTGCCTGCCAAGGCCAGCGATAGCGCACGGCTGTCTAGTATACTACTATCGTGCGTGAATATATCAGTCTTCCTCTTTCCGTGGTAGTGTTGTGTTCGTGAATAACTATACGTATTTAACAGAGTACTGTGAGAATTGTCGGAGTTTGTGTGCACGTTCTATTGAGGTACGTAACAATGCCTCCAATACATTCGAAGCTGAAACACAAGGTTCTGCATAGTCAAATGCGAGAAGTTATTGCGAATGTAATTGAGTTTATGAAAAATGAAAAACAAGCTCAAGAGCCCATAATCCCTTTTGATGAAGTACGAAAACGTGTTGCTGCGGCTACAGGCGTGTCTAAAAATGTTGTTACCCAGATTACCAAAGAGATGCAGAGTATTGCAATCGGCGAAGCACAAGTTTTGTAACACCAAACAAACATAGGACGCGTACAAAGCATGTCACGGGACTTGATGATTTTGATAAGTGTGTTGTGCGACGAAGTATTCACAATTTTTATATAAATAGAAAATCGCCCCTACTATCCCAAGACTACCACAAGAACTGCGACTGTTTGATCGTGTATATATGTAATTAATGAAATTCAGTGTGTGACTTTTATGGTTCAGTGCGGTATGGTGCTCTGCAAGAAAACTATACTTAAGACTTCCTAGCTATTGATTCACACTAGTGCGTAGACGAGGACATTTCCTGTGTTTTAAATCTCCCGCCCTCACTGCATTCACTGTGTGAGTTGGCAACACATCCGGCTACCAAGTTTCTACAGTTGGTGTCCCTGGCGGCAGGCGGATGTAACCAGTCGTCATCATGGAGTCTGGCCGGTAAGACGTCGTTTCGGGTACACTCGGTACCAATCTGTTTTGCCGTACATGTGATGTTGGTCATCGGTGTAATACAGTCCATTTTTTCGTATGACCAAACAGCGACAGAGTATTGGTTTTAAAGGAGGAGCAACAAGCTTGCGAAAAATCGTACGGGAATTGAGATTTAGATGGAAGAAAACGAGATAAAGGAAGCTAGGCAGCAAAACAGGCCTATAGTGTACATGGACGAGACGTATATACTGAGCTCGCACTGTACAGCAAAATCATGGAGTGACGAAAGCAATGCAGGCCTGTTGAAACCAGTATCTAAAGGCGAGCGAGTGATAATTGTTCACGCAGGTGGCAAAATGGGTTTTATCAAGGACGCGTTGTTAATGTGGCTTTCAAAGCAAGCTACAGGTGACTATCACAATGAAATGAACGCCACTAATTACGAAAAATGGGTATTAGAGAAGCTTATACCCAATCTTCCAGAAAACAGTGTTCTGGTAATAGACAATGCACCGTATCACAATAAACTCTGTGAAAAGTGTCCTAACTCCAACTCCAAGAAAGAGGACATGAAGACATGGCTACATGAAAAGGGTATTGCATTCAAGCCCGACAAGAGTTGAAACCAGAGTTGTATGAAATAATAAAAAAACAGAAAGAACTATATAAGAGTTACGTTATTGACGAGCTTATGTCACAGCACTCTCACCGAGTTTTACGTCTTCCTCCATACCACCCTGATTTAAATCCCATCAAAAACATCTGGGCGGACGTTAAACAATGGGTTTCGCAACGAAATGTTGATTTTAACATTAAAAGTGCTATCGATTTGTGCAATCAACGGTTCTCCGAGATAGATCAGGATAAATGGAAATCAGTATGTGCACATTTACAAACAATTGAAAACGGATATAGAACACAGGAAGGGGCAATTGATATCGCTGTGGAGGAAGTGATTATTAACCTAGGCGAAGAAACTGACACTTCAGGTGACACCGATAGCTACAGTGATGACAGAAATCACTCTGAAAGGGACAGCGAGTTGTCTGGCATTGAAGAACTGCAGCAGGTAAGTAAACTGGAAAATGTATTTTGGTTTCAGTGTAATGTATACTGTATAAAAGTGTTTTGCTGTTCCGACAGTAACCGCTCAGAAAGGGATTGTAAATTGTACATATTTCAAGTATTACAGTAGGCGAACCGACTACACAACAGCAGCGTGATGCTTTTAGTATGGTGTGTACCGTACTCTTGTTTTCTTTCCGTAGCACTCCCCTCTCCATCGCTAAGAAGGGGAGGGACCTAAGCTGCGCAGTAGAAGCTCGTTTTCGTACGTTTTTAATCTCCATCAAAACCTTTCCTACAGCGAGCCACCAGTACATGTGATCTGTGTGTATCGAATACATTGTAGGGTTTCCTACGAACACTGTCAACACCCTGAGAGCTCAACCGGGCCTCCTCGACGGCCCAGCGTGCGGCACGCCCCGTCACGACCACACACCCACCAGCCACTGCTTGCGGATGTGCGACAGCTCGCACTGCTGGTTGTGCCAGTTGATCATGGCTGCCGTGCCGGGGAGGAGCGCGCCGTAGGTCAGGCCGGCCACGCCCAGGTGGGGCAGCACGGCCGCTCCGTCCTCCGTCATCGCGGCCTTGTTCAGCTTGAACTCCGGGTCCGGGTACGCCTGCCGCACACACAGACTCACGTCAAGTGAAACAGTGCACACAGAGAGAAAGAAATAATTTGCTCATTTATTAATTCATGATTTAAATACTAAACCAAAAAGTCACCTTTATGAAGGAAGTTACATTAAAGAAATCCACAAAATTACAAAGTTTTATTGAGATCCAAGTTGATATCTCATGTCAAACATGTTCTGAGATATAAAATCCAAAATGTCTTCATGCTGACACATTTTTATAAACTCTTAAAGTTATACTTTTCACTATCATCTCATTATTATTATTATTATTATTATTATTATTATTATTATTATTATTATTATTATTATTATTATTATTTATACATTATAATATTATGTATTCCTTAATTTACTACATTTTTTCAGAATTTTTTTATGATAGGTGCTTAAATTGTTTTCTATTCTGCTGTATGGTAAAGAAGTATTTAGGAATCAATATTCAATGTTACGTTGGTTAATACTGTTACCAGATTCTGACTTAAGTGTTATCTAATAGTAGTGAAAAGCCACAAAGTGTTTATTTCTATAATCAATTCCATTACATTTTTAAGCTCGCAAATACCATTCAGTAAATATCCAGTGCCAAAGTTTGTGACAAAATGACAGATGCAATTGAAACATAGAGATAAATCTACAAGCATAGTCCATGAACCAAAATGATGTCATAGAGAGACACAAGCACGCTGACATCATTCGGGCCTGCTGCCCTTTTTTAGCCCGATATGCCACAGCCTGAACAAAACCCAACCTCCATCCTTCCCTAAAACAAATTATTCTCAGTACATGTATGGACGCGAACCCCCGCTTAGCATAAGGACAGTTAGGCCCCGGGCCCGGGTACCTTGACAGACAGCAGCTTGGCCGTGAGGATGTCATAGAGAGACACAAGCACGCGGTACCTTGACAGACAGCAGCTTGGCCGTGAGAATGTCATAGAGAGACACAAGCACGCGGTACCTTGACAGACAGCAGCTTGGCCGTGAGGATGACACAGAGAGACACAAGCACGCGGTACCTTGACAGACAGCAGCTTGGCCGTGAGGATGTCATAAAGAGACACAAGCACGCGGTACCTTGACAGACAGCAGCTTGGCCGTGAGAATGTCATAGAGAGACACAAGCACGCGGTACCTTGACAGACAGCAGCTTGGCCGTGAGGATGTCACAGAGAGAGACAAGCACGCGGTACCTTGACAGACAGCAGCTTGGCCGTGAGGATGTCACAGAGAGACACAAGCACGCGGTACCTTGACAGACAGCAGCTTGGCCGTGAGAATGTCACAGAGAGACACAAGCACGCGGTACCTTGACAGACAGCAGCTTGGCCGTGAGTATGTCACAGAGAGAGACAAGCACGCGGTACCTTGACAGACAGCAGCTTGGCCGTGAGAATGTCATAGAGAGACACAAGCACGCGGTACCTTGACAGACAGCAGCTTGGCCGTGAGGATGTCATAGAGAGACACAAGCACGCGGTACCTTGACAGACAGCAGCTTGGCCGTGAGGATGTCATAGAGAGACACAAGCACGCGGTACCTTGACAGACAGCAGCTTGGCCGTGAGGATGTCATAGAGAGACACAAGCACGCGGTACCTTGACAGACAGCAGCTTGGCCGTGAGTATGTCATAGAGAGACACAAGCACGCGGTACCTTGACAGACAGCGGCTTGGTCGTGAGTATGTCATAGAGAGACACAAGCACGCGGTACCTTGACAGACAGCAGCTTGGCCGTGAGGATGTCACAGAGAGAGACACAAGCACGCGGTACCTTGACAGACAGCAGCTTGGCCGTGAGTATGTCACAGAGAGAGACAAGCACGCGGTACCTTGACAGACAGCAGCTTGGCCGTGAGGATGTCATAGAGAGACACAAGCACGCGGTACCTTAACAGACAGCAGCTTGGCCGTGAGAATGTCATAGAGAGACACAAGCACGCGGTACCTTGACAGACAGCAGCTTGGCCGTGAGAATGTCATAGAGAGACACAAGCACGCGGTACCTTGACAGACAGCAGCTTGGCCGTGAGTATGTCACAGAGAGAGACAAGCACGCGGTACCTTGACAGACAGCAGCATGGCCGTGAGGATGTCACAGAGAGAGACACAAGCACGCGGTACCTTGACAGACAGCAGCTTGGCCGTGAGGATGTCATAGAGAGACACAAGCACGCGGTACCTTGACAGACAGCAGCTTGGCCGTGAGGATGTCATAGAGAGACACAAGCACGCGGTACCTTGACAGACAGCAGCTTGGCCGTGAGGATGTCATAGAGAGACACAAGCACGCGGTAATTTGACAGACAGCAGCTTGGCCGTGAGTATGTCATAGAGAGACACAAGCACGCGGTAGTTTGACAGACAGCAGCTTGGCCGTGAGGATGTCATAGAGAGACACAAGCACACGGTACCTTGACAGACAGCAGCTTGGCCGTGAGTATGTCATAGAGAGACACAAGCACGCGGTAATTTGACAGACAGCAGCTTGGCCGTGAGGATGTCATAGAGAGACTCAAGCACGCGGTACCTTGACAGACAGCAGCTTGGCCGTGAGTATGTCACAGAGAGAGACAAGCACGCGGTACCTTGACAGACAGCAGCTTGGCCGTGAGTATGTCACAGAGAGACACAGGCACGCGGTACCTTGACAGACAGCAGCTTGGCCGTGAGGATGTCATAGAGAGAGACACAAGCACGCGGTACCTTGACAGACAGCAGCTTGGCCGTGAGGATGTCACAGAGAGAGACACAAGCACGCGGTACCTTGACAGACAGCAGCTTGGCCGTGAGTATGTCACAGAGAGAGACAAGCACGCGGTACCTTGACAGACAGCAGCTTGGCCGTGAGTATGTCACAGAGAGACACAAGCACGCGGTACCTTGACCGACTGCAGCTTGGCCGTGAGGATGTCATAGAGAGACACAAGCACGCGGTACCTTGACAGACAGCAGCTTGGCCGTGAGGATGTCATAGAGAGACACAAGCACGCGGTACCTTGACAGACAGCAGCTTGGCCGTGAGGATGTCACAGAGACACACAAGCACGCGGTACCTTGACAGACAGCAGCTTGGCCGTGAGGATGTCGTCCTTGTTGCGGACGGCGACGCCCAGGGCCTTGCAGCTGTCATCACGCGCCCCGTGCCGCAGCAGCAGGTCCGCCATCCCGATGTCGCGGTTGCGGCACGCCTCCACCAGCGCCGTCGACCGTGCCGCGTGTGTCGCGTCCTCCTGGTCTGACTGGCCCTGCGGCACCCGAGGGCACGATGCTCGCTACACATCCTCACACACTCGCGAGCTGTACGACGAGCGGTCCGTGATCCGTTACGTCAGGGACCGTAGCAATGCGGAATCAGTGATTTAACCAGGCTATCGAACATCGATAACAGTATTGACGGAAGTACCAAAGAAAAAACCGGTAATTGTTCCTAACTGCATTATCCAGTTTATGCGAAAAATTTAATAATAAATATTTTTAAAATCATAAACAATTACTTTGGTAGTTGTATGGTTTCAAATCACGAACATATTCAACTGTTTCAATTTTTTTTTCTCTTTAAAATACAATTGGATATGTTACATAAAACATTTGCTTCCGGGAACAATAGTACCCATAGTTTTATACATATTTTCGAAATCAACTATATTTTTTTGTTAATTATTATACAAATTTTCATCACAAGCACATCCAATTCCTTTCTTTATTTTAATTTTTTATGTTAAAAAAAAAACTGGATACACATTAACGAACAATTACTGAAAATTTAATATACAGTGAAATGGTATGGACTAGTGTTAATACACTGCTCTGTAAACATTAAAAATTCATTTTAAAAATGTCTTATCATGTTGCATCCAAGATTTAGATCTAATCTTCAAAAAATTTATTAATGAAATGTTCATGTGAAATTTAACTCGCTTGAAAACAGAAAGACACTGTTCACGACGGCGATATACGATCCAACCGGGACCTGCTGGCGGGCTCTCACCTGGTCGGGCGGCCGGCAGGGGACGTTGGGGTCGGCCCCGGACATGAGCAGCGCGCTGGCCACGTCCGTGTGGCGGCCCCTCACCGCGGCGTGCAGCGCCGTCTCGCTGCCGTTGTTGCACAGCGCGTTCAGCTGCAGCGGGCTCAGCTGGCACTCGTTCTTCAGGCCGGCCGGGCCTGTCGCAACCCCCCTCCTTGAGACACAGCGCCTCGCAACACAGCTCGCCCACCTGACACTTCGAGCTCCTCGCTCCTCTCGCGGTCGGAGGTGCCAGCTGTTGCCGGCTCTGGCATCCGAGGCAGAATCCCACAGGATCACGGAAAGGGTGCACCAAGGCAAATCACTACCTCCTTGTGGCACCAAGGGAGTTGACCAACGTGTCCTCATCCCTTGAGATCCTCAGATGTTGTGAAAAGATGATGGTCTGAAAACTTCACCCGGGGAGCATCGACACTGCCAGGCCCCCAGGCCGTAAGACTCCAAAAGCCTTAGTTCTTGACATCGTCCCAGGCTGCGCCCTTCTGAGCCTGATGTGCCCCCACCTCTCCCCTAACATGCTGCGAGCCCCCTCCTTCCACCACCACCCTATACGACCGCCCGCCGAAGTGTGCGTGTGTGTCGGCCCACGCTCGCCAATGTGACGCCAGTGGTCCGCTCCCGAGAGTTGCCGAGCGAGGACAAACAGGCAGTGAGTCACGAGTGCTGCGAGAGGAAGGAGCTTCATGCACCTGTCGTGGTTCTCGGAGGTTTTGAGTGGTACAAGGGGAAACGGGCCTCGCCACACACGGGCTAAGTCACAGCCCTGAGAACAGAGTAGCCGGGTCCACATGCCCGTTATACATGTGGCGCCCTAAACTTCGACGAACACTTCAACCCCAATTGCGGTAGCCAATCATGAAGAGACAAAGACCCAATGGCTAGTCTGGGTACATCTTCTGTTCTGGAAATGTCACGACCGGGTCGAAACAGCTGAACGCTCCGTGGTTCCGGAGCCGGTGAGGTATCCGAGGAGCTGGTGCTTTGGGTGTTCCCTGCAACCCGGACTCGGGCAGTTACAGTGTAAGCTTATAAACTAACAGGCTGTATAAGCCCACAAGTGCACGAAATATCTAGGACGAGCAATGTTGATGCCGGGAGTCCCTGCCGAGGGTTTCTCTACCACGCCCCGGTCGCGTGGCGAGGAAACGCACTGGCAGTTGGGGGCTCCCACCACTTGGAGTTCGTTCAGAAGAGTCCCCACTCTGATGATGAGAGGACACAGCAAGCGGCAATACAGCTCCGGTACCAGCCCAGGAAGCTAGAAGTAGCTGGTTCGCTCTGGCCAGATCACAGACTCTCTGGGTAGTCTCTGAGGAGTCCCAGAGATGCGATAGACTTGGATACGCACCTTGTGATACTCTCAGGATGAGCATTCCTCTGAGTCAACTACAGGTCTGCTGAATGGTTAAAGGGGAGTGGGTGACAATGATGCAGGGATGGGTTGCCTCAGCCTCTCTCTGTAGCTTCCTCAAACAACCCTACGCCACGATTAAATGGCATATCCATCTCCTTATGGCTCTAGGGGTTCCCGTGTTGGTGGTGTTTCCAGCCCCTAGCGGAAGTAGAACACCATGATATCCGGTATGCCCATCTTATTTGCTGAACAATTTTGTTTGTTAAACAGTCCATCACTTCGAGCAACCGTGTTGTATGTTGTTACCCCAACTTCGCTACACTGGAAACTGTCGTTTGAGTCAATCATAGGCAAAGACTTAACTGGTACGATACCACTCTCTAAGTCCTCCACGTAATGTCCATCTTCACACCTCCTTGCAACTATGACATCCTAGAGCAGGTCTCCTCAACCAGTTTTTTTTTTTTCATCAGGAAATTTCTTAAACATTTATTTGGGCACACTTTTATATGAGAATTGTAGCTTAGATTTACGGATATCACTGATATACTTAGGGGGAAAAAAATATAATATTTCACATAATTTCAAGAAATGAAGTAGTTTACCTGAAGACAAGTCTAAATATGTACATCAATACAGCAACTGGAAGTAGCTTGAAGATAAATATCAGCGTTGCTTATGATCAGGGCTCAAAGTTATCCACACGATGAAGCACCAAGCTCCCAAACATTTACCAGGAAATCCAAATCATTTAACATAAAGTGTTTAGTCCAAGGACCAGTCTTTTGGGAATTGGGGGTCTGCCAACAGAATAAGCCCCACATATAACATCTGCCAACACCTGACTCTCTGCACATGTAGCTCTAACCATCTACTAATTCCTGCATTACTTTGTTAACCAACCCTGGATGCCTGTCTAATTGTTTCAGCTTGCTCCAATAACAGATGCTAGTATATTTACATTTGTCGAAAACTAAACATGAATTTTCAGCATGCATTTGTGTTACCACACGTCTTGTACCACAATTCTTTAAAGTTAGCAGCAAGTCAAGCTAAGGAATCACACTTTTTTTTTTTTAGATGCATGAATTACTATTTTATATGTACAACTAACATGCTAATCAGCATTTTAGTAGGAGAAATGTATTTCGAAACTACTTCTACAACTTTCCCTTCAACAAGAACTGACTTCAATAAAAACATGCTTTAAAGTGTGTAACAGCATCATGGATGCAAACATGTTTCAGCTGAAATTTTTTTTTTGTCCTGTGTAAGGGGGGTGGTTTTAATATCCTATTAAAATTCTTGAACAAGAAATAACTACCAAAATAATACATGACTAATTATAGAACAACCAAACACGACTAACAAAATGTTTAGGGCACTGTTTACTTCACACCAGTGATGATCCAGATTTCATTATTTGATTCTTAAATGAGTAGCGCCAATCTAAATCTAGAATTGAGTCAGAAATAAAATAGGTAATATTTGAGAAAAAACACATAATAAAAATTTTAAAGAAATATTTAACCCATTAAAATTGTATTATTATAATTTTAAAAAATATATAATTACACATACTTCTTAATGATAAAAACAAAATAATTATCATTAAAAATATTTCTGAAGTGCTAATCAAATATACCCACAGAACTTTTATTAAATAGCTTCTCTAGAGATAAATAATAAAATTGTCAACTACACAGGTGCTAGTGTTTGAATTAATGAATTTCAATTCCTCACACATAAGTTTCAATAAATATTTTTCCTCAAATATGAAATCTTTCTAGTAAAAAAAAGTGCGTGTGTAACTCAGTACATGTGATAGAAGTGAAACTTCTTTGGCATTTCAAACCTCGACTCGTAAGGGGTAAAACGGCAGAGAGAAAAAGAGAGAAAGAATTCAATTTTCTAAATAAACATTAATTAACTAAATTATTACTCACTTCAAAATAACTGCTCACAATATCAATAACTATTGATCCATCAATAATATTAATTAACAATAAATATTACTCACTGTTGAAATAACTCTTGCCATAAAGAAAAACTGCACGTGTTACAGTTACTTCAAACAATTTGACCATTTGGAACACGCCAAATCTCTGAACGAAATATGGAATTCATAACAGGTAGCGCTATCTATGAGGGAAATGCAGGGACTGTCTGAACAGCGCTCTCTACGCTGCTGGTTGAACAAGGAGTAACACGAGCGTGCTGGTAGCAAATATAAAATTCAAGGCATTCACAGCTGACTGTATAGGATACCTATATCTATTTCCTGAAAAAAAAAAAAAAAAATGTGCACACTCTCTGTCTTATTCTTTCGTTCATCTATCTCTCTCTGTTCTTTATTTTTTTTTTGTGGGGGGGGGGGGGGGGGGACGAATCATCGCACAAAGAGTAGAACGAAAACGAGCCCAGCAACGTATAGAGCACAGTGGTCTCTTTATATCTCTTTGGCCAAGTAGGTACCTACCTATTCTCTGTTATTTTCGCATCAGAAGTGTTTCACGACAGTGTTTCGCGCAAACGTTGCATTAAAATTCGGCCTTGAAATTTCACAGTTTCATAGTGCACAAATTCGTTTAGTACATTTATTGAATAAAAAACAAAACCTATACAACTCGTCACATTTCAATTTTAATTCCAGTCCCTATTTATAAAATTATAATTTTGAACCACATTTTACACTATCCAATCTTATTTTGTTGCCAAAATACAACATTACTTTCATACCTACGTATACCCTCTTTGCGCCCAAAGAAGTTTCACTTCAATACGAAGATCTCGTGGTATTCGAGGATGCAGTTGGCAGACGGGGAAACCCGCTCACCTGGCGAGTCGCCCAGCCGGCTGAGGTTGAGCCGGGCCATGATGGACTGGATGCCGTCGGAGATGCGTCTCCGCGTGGGGCTCAGCAGGTCCTCGGGGCCCTTGGCCTGCTCCTCCGGGGCGCGCGCCCCTTCCTCCGCCTGCTCCTGCGCGCGGGACCCCCTCGTCAGACACACCTGCCCTTCTCTTGGCCATCGCTTTCCTGCACGCTCATCACCAAGGGCGTCGCCAGCCGATGGCCTGGGAAGGGGGAGGGGGGGGGGGGGGGGGCAAGTTGTGGGAAAAGTATGTGTTTCTGCATTTGGCTACATTTTTTTGAATCTCTAGGGCTCTTTGGGAGGGGGAGGGGGCAAATGCACCCCCCCTACCCCCCCTTGGCGACGCCCTTGCTCATCACGACAGCTCCCGTGCATTTTATTTATTTACTATCTAATGCCCGGCACGCGTTGCTACGACTCTTTCAATTTTTTTTTTTTTGTAATTTGTTTGAAGTAGGTACATATATACAAAGCATCTTTATCTCTCTATATATATCCCTCTATATATATATATATATATATATATATATATATATATATATATATATATATAACACTCTATATCTCTATGTATCTATATATCGAAGTATCTATATCTCAATCTATCTCCCTATATACAACTCACTCTGCCTCACTCAGGCTCTCTATATTTGTATAGCTCCATAAAAAAATAACACAGAAATTGCCTGTTTTAAGGAAAAAAAAAATTTCCTTAATAATGAAACCATGAATTCTTGTCTGTATGATACGAATGACAAACATCTGGACATCTGACCTTTATCCTGGTGGCCTTGACCCTGAACTTGAGCAGCATGTCGACCATCTTGAAGTTCCCCAGCAGGCTCGCCACGTACAGCACGTTCTGCCCCGTCACGTCCTTGGTGTTGATGTCGAACGGCATCTCGTACTCCCACTCGCCCGTGGGGTCCCTGCCGCAGAAACAAGGGGGGGGATGCACGACCGCGACCACGCCCTCCCTCGGCCCGACGTGCCTCGCCCCGCTCCAGCCACCCCCCAGCACCCCCTGTGGCCCGGGGTCTGAATCTCCCGCCATGCGTGTGAGAAGTCTGTGCCACGGCTCCCTAATGCAACTGTCATCTTTGTTCTATTTTTTTTTTTATCATCCCCACAGTGCAGTGTTTATGTTTTCAGTTATTAGTATGTAAGGACGGCACAGCACCCAATGCGGGCAAGCTCGTAACTACCCTCACGCGAGCAATTCAAAATTTATTGTGTAATGTTTAAATAATTAAAGTATGTTAATAGCTAGTAATAATTATTGATAAATTAACACTTAATTTTCAAGATAATTTGCTCTGTTAAATATGTTACCAGGTAGCCATAAAGCGACCTAACAGAATTTTAACCGTTCCTGCGGCCATGACCTCAACCAGTCTCTTCCATTCGTCGCCCGAGGTAAGACGTTCTCCACACACCTCGTCAACATCAACTTTTTCCTAACTGATCTGATGGCATACGTATTATTACAGTTGTATTAATTTGAAAGAAAAATTATATAAATTCTAAACACCAATAATTATTTCACAGGAGAAACTATTTGTAGGAGTATTTTTTTAATCCTTTATTTTTCTTCGAGGCCTACTCCAGGTGGTAGACTGGTTAGCGTAAATATTCAAGTTTGTGCCGAGCATTTGAAACAAAACTAAGCGACTTACTTTCGAGGCCAGGCCACGAGTTGCCCCGGTCAGCACCTGAACTGATTACTTTGCCGTTGGGGTTTCTGCAGTTTAGTACGTAATGTATCTCCACCTATCTTTATTTTTTGTGTTAACTGTTAATCTACTTGTACCATTCGACGTGAATAAAATACCTTGCTCCGACTTGTATTTGTCTGTACAACCGCGTGTCCACCAGCTTAGACTCTCGAGGCGTGTGGGACCAGTTCAACAGCTTATAGGTGGATCGAGCCTTGCCTCCACACGGGCCATGTCACAACCCAGGGGCAGAGTCTCGACCCGGATCCACGTGCCCCAATCACGAGGCGGCGTCCTTTATTCCGAGTAACGTAACTGTCGCCTACTACGCACATTCACTTGGAGAACAGTGGAAACTCAAACCATGTTTAGCACAACACCGAACCTATCTGTTGGGTTGGCTATCCGATCAGTTAACTACTAGCAAAAAAAAAAAAAAACATTCGGGAGGGAGGTTCATTTCAAAGTGTTAGCTTTATAATGATAATTCAACTACGTATTTGATGACTAATTCCTTAGTAACAGAGATTAAAACTTAGCACAAAATAACTTAATACGGTTTTGTAACAAAAAAGAATGTTCTACGTAAATCAGAAAAAAAGATGCAGTGTTTCCGATATGCCACAACATAAGTGTGTGTCAACCAAAATAAAATTATTTAATTTTCACTGGTTGGTAATACATTACGAAAGCTACTATCGAGTGGATGGGCCCAAACTACTACTGTAGAGAGCATATGGTGTCCACTGTTGCCACATTCATAATACCTAGCATTTTAACATTAAAATACTTATTTTGTAAATAATTGATAAGGATTTTTTTTCTGAAACCATAAAATAGTGTCTTTTATAACAGTATTATTACAGTTGTATAAATTTAAAGAAAAATATATAAATTCTAAACACCAATAATTATTTCACAGGGGAAACTATTTGTAGCAGTTGGTCACTATTAATAACCAGACATTCAATTTATTATGTACTGCTATCAAACAAGAGACAAAAATTTTTATATAAAATTATATCATAAAATTTTATCACAAAAAGTTTGAAATAAAGTTGGAGTCTTTCATTTTTATTTTAAAAAATAGACTGAATATATGATGCTCTTGATGAAACACAACAAGAAAATGTATGTCAAAAATTCTCATTCCAGCTTTTCCTTAAAAAAAAATATAATAATAATAAATTTTTTGTACATTTTTTAAATATTTTTCATTACATTATAAAGTTGTGTACAAAACATTAATTCTTTTTGGATATACCTGACTACAGAGCAATCCGAAACAAGGACAGCTGCTATGCTACATATTGCGCCCTTGAACAAAAAGCATCACTTTGAAATGTGTTACAGATAAATTTCAACCAGAATAAACTGCTGCAAGCTCGAAATGGGACACGAATGGGTATTTTCCTCCATGAGCATATGCAGAATTTCACTTAGGGTGGGAGGGGGGATTGAACCACTTTTCCTGCTGTTTGTTATCAAATTATTTCCATTTGTTGGTGGGAATGTAAATATCCTTGCCTTCCCAAAATGACGGTGAAAGGACAACGCAACACGTATCCCGACCTGAAGAGTAGAAATGAAAATTTTCAAATACAGAAAAATTTCAAACTCAGCCAGGAGTTGAACTTGGGACCTTTAAGCTACCAATCAGGTGTTATGATGGCCAAATTTAAAAAAAAAAAAAAAAAAAAACTGCACACATTAAATTTTTTTGAAGAACGATACCTTGACCTTGTTAACAACTTATAGTGATAACAGATGCAATATATATATATATATATATATATGAACTTCCATACAATAATCAGAGTTCAGGAAAACTTTTATTTTAAACTGCAGTGATTAATGTGCATCCGAAATGTAACTTTGAAATGAAGTGTTACCAGATGCTCATGTTTACGTCAAACAGCATACAGAGATCTGATTTCAGTAAAAAAGGTCTTTAATCTGGCATGTTTGAGTTTACAGCTTTGCCAGTTTAGCGATTTAGCCACTTTATCGAGTGTCAATATAGTTTTAAAAGAAATACAAAAAAAAATTAGTATACAGTACGATGATATTCAAATGAGTTGTAATGTTCTGCTCTATGTCTGTGCACTGTAAATAAAGTTTAAACGGGATGATACTAAGACCGCTAGGAAACAGGAGTCTAACAGAAATAATCCAAATGGGAGCTGCTGAATCGGCGCCAGACTACATTACGTGCTGAATCCCCGCCTACCCGGGTACACATACAGTGTGCACAGCTTCAGGAAAAATACCATGCGATTTGAAAAACTGCTCAAGACGTCTGAGTGGAGTCTGTTTACGATAACCAATTTAAGAATGCGCTGAAGGTGGATGAGTAGTTCTGTTTGCACATTTTCTTTTTGAACTTTTATTTTGAAGAGTTAAATTAGGTGAAATGCGTGTTTTGAGAATGATTATTTTAAACATGAAACACCCGGTATGGTTCCTTGAAAGCACTGAAGGGAGATGCGTGCACTAAACCTTTAATACGGTTACCAGAAGACAGGGACGTTGGAACAGGGGGGGGGGGGGGGGGGGCAGCAGGAGCAAGTCGCCCCCGTGCTGTTATGCATGGGGGGGGGGGGGGCGACAGTAGCATTTCGCCCCCCTCCTTTTCCCAGAATAAATGTTTGGTCCTAGTAGCATTTTTCTCAACCAGTAGTTACAAACGTGGGTTAGGTTATTTATCACCCACTACCCACGATATTTTAATCCATATTTAATACATACTACGTCATCAAATTCTTGGAATGGTATATTTAATATTTTGGTTCAGAAACTCATTAAATAGCACAATTTTGCATCTAAAATTCCAAATTTTTCTGGGGGAGGGCCCCCGGACCCCCCGCTATAGGACTGAGGTGTGATACATATTTCGCCCCCCCACTCATGAAAACGTTCCAACGTCCCTGCCAGAAGCCTTTGCGCCAGTTCAGAGGCGATGCCGCGCCAGAAGCACCAGACGAGTGTTGGAATTATCATCCCGCCTCACTGACGCCGCCCCCTCAGTACCCACGAGTAACGACTGGCGGTCTCTGTTCAGTGACAACGTGCGACGTGTCGCCGCGCCGGTGCTCTGTTTGCTGTGCGCTCACCTGTACTTGTTCATGAGGGCCGGGGGGTACTTGTGCTTGAGCAGCAGGTCCAGCACGGCCGTGTGGCCGTTGATGCAGCAGGCATGCAGCGGCAGCCAGCGCTCCACCGTGCTCTGCTGCACCAGCTCCGGGAACCTCTGCAAGCACGGCGCGTTCCTCCCATCAGCACGGCCACCCGGCGTGCACACTTTTGTGACCAGAGGTACCTCTCAAAGCACCTTAGTTCTTGAAGTGAAACTTCTTTAAAGTCAGCGGGGTAAGTCCAGGCAGTCATCAGATCGTAACGAGAGTGTAACACTCAGAGGGCAACGAAAAGTGCAATAATAATGTTCGCAGGCTTTCACGGCCATTGTCTGAAGTAGGTTGACTTCTGGTTTTGTAGCCGTGTCCTTGGCAAATCATTCACCGACGTTTCGGTCGACACTTCAGTCGCCATCATCAGGGAGCCAGTAGGTAACTGCTCCCTGATGATGGCGACTGCAAAGTCGACCGGAAACGTCGGTGGGATCATTTGCCGAGGACACGGCTGCAACCCAGAAGCCAAGCTACTTCGAAAAGTGTAATAATTAGGAGCGGCAAGAGTGCGGAGCTTGACGGAATGTTTGCGTTACAGCACGCAAGCGTGCGTGCTCTCTTGCGTGCTTGCTAACTTAGCATGCGAGGGACATTCGTAGTGTAAGCTCCGTGTTTGGTCATTAAAAAAAAAGTAAACTTGTGACAAAAAGTTTTTATTGACAGTTTTATTTTTTCACACCTGCTTTTACATTAATAAGTCTGCCCCCATTCTGATTTGTGGGTTTTAGACGTGGTTTTGGCTCTGGAACTGTTAGTATTTTGGGCAGAGCAATTTTTCTGCATTTAGATAAATTTTTTATACTTGTTAGTATCCAGCTGGGGGCGGGTATTGTGACCTTTTGGCTGAAAGTGATGAGCAAAGGTTTCAACATTTTCACATAATCTCCACTCAGTTACAAGCATTTTCAGCAACGCTGCACCATATTTCTTTAACCCCCTCTGCATAGAGGTTTTATGACCGAACAGAGATCCCTCATACTTGCACACAATCTTACACATTCTTGTGCCGCTATCCATAAAGTTTCACTTCAGCACATATGGTGGCCGTGCACTCATGTGTGTGGGTCTGTATTTTTATTTTTATGTTTTTTACATTTTTATGGTTAGTAGACTTAATTCTAACATGGCATTACTATTTTCAGGTAAATCATTAGTTTTTCAGAAGAACAGTAAACTAGTTCTTGCTGTGTCAGACACGTGTGTAGTAGGTAATCTAAAACAACAGTCAAATTTTGCCATGAACAGAAAAGTAAATGTGAATAACATATTTGATAAATTCTTAATTAGACTGCACCACTCTTTAAGACTATTCTTCATTGTATATTGAAATATGCACTAGAGACCAAAACCAAATCGCAGTCTCGCACATGCAACACTTATGACATGAAATGATTGCAGAACCCATTTCATATAGAGTATATCAAATAAAAGTTGTAGGGGAAAAATTACATTACTTTAATATGCAATAGTTTTGTTTCAAAACTGAAAAATTGGTTGTCTGTAAAGTCGGTTTACGGACAATAGTTTAACGTAACAAAGTCATAACAAAACATTAATGAAATGATTGCATACTTTTATGAATAAAATTGAATTATTTTTATTGAATTATCACTATTTTGTATGGATACAAAGGAGTGAAATTAAATCAACAATTTAATTGATAAATTTACTTTTATTTGCACTCATTAATTCAAATATGTTTATTACTTTAACGAACAGATTATTTTAACTATAACTTTTGTACATGTTTGCTATTTAACTTCTTCCAATCTGTGTTATTCTGTTAAGGATAGGACGATGATAGATAGGAAAAGTAGGAAACGAATGGGAGTGTTTCAAGTTTAATGTGCCTCGAAAAAGTCAAATCGATGGTTGTTTCAATTGAGTGGAAAAGTGATAGATGCGGTGCAAGCGTACAATGAGCGTAACGGGACAGAGCGTAATGGGACAATGTGCATAACGGGACAATGGTCATCCTTTCTCGTGCGTGCAGCCAGCGTTCATCGAATTATTAGACTTTGTCACATCAAAAATAAACTATTCTTTCGTCGTATAATTTCGATGAATTTGGAAATAATAATGTTTTATTAACATTTCTCAAAATGCAATGTAGCACGCTTAACCAAAACATTTCTCATACATTATTAGTTCTTCCTAGCAATTACAGACAAGAAAATTTTAGTGAATATTAATTAACCACAAATTGGGAATGCTTGGGAATGTAACATTAGCCTCATGTCATAACAAAAGTTATGACAGATAAATAGTGATGGGTAAAAACCCAATTTTCTCGAATTCAAATTTCAAATTTGAATCTTCTCAAAGAGTTCCTCGAACACATTCCTTACATTCCGAATATTCTTAGGTTTCAAGGGTCCAAAAAATAATAATGAACAAGAAATTAAAAATATCAACTATGCTGTTGAAACATTCTACCTTTTAAATGGTTTATTCATGAATTAAATTTCCAGAATCAATTCATATTGTAATTTTACCTGTAAGGTTATAATATCTTGGGGAATGGTAAAAAGATAGTTATGAAGGGGATAAAACCCAGTAAAATTCGTATGTTATCAGTGTTGAATATTGTAATATACTTCTTTTTGACGTGATAACGTCTTATAAATCGATGAACGCCGGCTGCACGCACGAAAAAGCGTGACTCATTGTCACGTTCCGCCTGAGCCGAGCGTGCAAGAACCGGCCAACCACCGTGCGAGAAAATCTTCTATAATATAAAACAGGTTAAGGCGGGCTTTTCAAAAGCAACAATTTAAAACATTTTTATTTATTTGTCCAATTTCGTCATTTCAAATTAACAATTTATTGACATTCATTTGATTTCAGTTTATTTCTATAGCTAATTGTTCGTGATTATATTTCAAAAAATTATTTAAATTAAATTTGCAAAAACTGTAAATAATATTTGAAAATTAGAAAGTATGCAATTTTTCATCATTGTTTTCTTATGACGTTATCACGTAAAATTATAGTCCGTAAACCGACTTTACAGACAATCCCCCTTTTTTTTTCTTCTAATTTTTTCCTTCAGATATAGAATCCTTTGAATACCAAGGAGTTTATGGTATTTGAGGATTTGACAGGGCAGGTGCAAGGTAAATTGGCGCCCTAGACGAAAAACCTTAATCCCACCCACCCCCGCCGGACACCCCAAAAAAATTTTCCTTGCCTCAAAATACATCACGTAAGCCTAAGATTTTGTAAACAATCAAATGTAAGCAGGCTTGTGTTTTTTTTTTTACTTTTTTACTTATTACAAATCATAAACAGGTCACCGTGGACTTTAAATAATTACTTATATCAATATAAACATTCCAAACTGTTACAAAAATACATTTCATCTAGTTTCAATAATCGTTAAACATATTATATGAGCTGTTATGTGTCGTGCTGCGCCGCCCCCAGCTACTTGGCGCCCTGGACGGTTGCCTACTTCGCCTATATGGACGTGCCGGCCCTGGGATTTGATTGGCTCATTCCTGCAAATGGTATAATGTTCAAATATAATGGTGAATAGTTGACAAATGAAGGTCGGAAGTGGCAAAGGGTCGCAAGCGGACGCACCTTGAGGAGCATCTCGGCGATGTCCTTCCTGCCGTTGTAGCAGGCGACGTACAGGGGCGAGTACTTGGTGACGGTGTGGATCCTGCCGTCTGCGCCGTGTTCCAGCAGGACTTGCACAATGTCCTTGCGGCCCAGCTCACACGAGCTGCGCAATAACACACACGGCCCCTAGCGTCGTCTCCCGCGCCACGCCCAGCTTCTCATTCTCTAGGCGTTACTGTCCGCCGAGGGCTCTTTCGTCAGTCAACTTAATTCCTCTCTCGCTTCTTTTTTCTTTTTCTGTTCTCGCGCAAACATTTCCAACGGACATTCGCCAAGCGCGTCACAATTAGTGGGCGATAACAATATAAAAACACTTGCGCAAATTTTTCACACCCACCCGTTCCATTACACTCGGTGAATATACATGTTGAAAATATCTGCGATGAAACAAGAAATGCAAGAGATTGATCGAGTTAAAATTTTACGGAAACGGCCCTCTCGGAACACGGTGACGCCAAAACAAAATGAAATTGTCAACTTTGCAAGCGAGACCCAAGCCTTTGCTATTTTTTTTTATTGTTTGAAACTATCAAAAACGGAAATCATTTAACTGAAGGAATTAAAGGATGTACGTATGCTTAAAATTTTCTATATTAATATTTTTATGACCTAACCATTATTAAGCTGATGTAAAATAACCATATATATATATATATATATATATATATGGTTATTATATATATATATATATATATATATATATATATATATATATATATATATATATATATATAGAGCTATATTTCCATAATTAACTGAATGATTAGGTCAAAATGTTTTATTCTTACACAAATTCTTTTATTTCCTTCAAATAAGTGTCCTTGATCAGAACAACACAAACTTTTTCTTTTTGGGATTTAGTTTATGAGAAAAACCTCATTTACTTATTATTACAGTCAAACCTCTATCTATCGTTTTTCAGGGGACCAACAAAGAAATTCAGTAGATGCGGACATTCAATAGATGTGGACTTCACTCTAAGAATTTTAAAAAAATATTTCAACCTCAAAATTAGTGTCAGAAATATATCAGTTACTTGTCATTAAAGTTAAATCAGTTGAAAAATAAATAAAAATGGAAGTATTTTACTTAATTTAATTTACACTTGCAAAAAAAAAAAACACACGCACCATAAATCTACATGGAAATTAAAGTCTTTTTCAATATCCTGAAGTCTGAAATAGGTATGTTTACTCATGTCATAAAATGTAGAGCTGTACTGAAGAAGCCGGTTTTGCCAATATTTAGTTGAATCTGCATTTCTGCCGACTTCAGATACGCTTGTTAATTTTCGGCCGATATTACTGAAAAACGAGAGAGACTGCCATAACCTAAAAATCCACGATTACCCTTTTCACTTTTCGTAGTAGTACTGCATTCTTTCAGATCACATTATTTCTTCGGAACATGTGCCAAACGTACATATAAAATTTTAACATCCTATTTTTCAATAAGTTCTTTAATTTTAATATCTCATAAATAAATACATTACCGTCACGGTAAATATACATCTCGGTTGTTACGGTAACTGTAGTACAAATGTGGTAGCTATCGTGCTTCTGTGGTAATTATGGTATCGATTTTATGGTAATTATCTTAGGATAACAATTGGGTTTGTACTGTAGTTATGGTACATCATCCATATTTCTTCGTAAGTTGTTGTTCATTTGTCTTTTCTTCATATTTACGTGCTCCATTACTTGGCTGCACTGCAGATTTAAGGTGATTTTTACTACCGTATACTATCGTTACTGTTTTTATGACGGTTTCTTACTAAGAAATGGTTATTTCTGCAAAATCTTTATGGTTAAACGATCATCTATTATAATTTATAGTGACGGGACCACAAATTTTGTACGATCAATGCGGACAAAACGATAATTCGAACATCGGTACAAGCGGACTTTTTTAACCTTAGTTGTATGGCAATTTTGCCGGGACCGTAGAGAGTATACGATAAACACGGACAATCGATACATGCGAGTTCGATAGATAGAGGTTTGACTGTACTCCATTTAACATCCAAGACAGAAAAGGGGTATTAATAAACTAGATTTAAAAAAAATAAAATTGGTTAAAGGTAGAACAAATGCTAGGAGATGTAAGGTTAAAAACTAGAGAACTCTTTATTTTGCTTATTTTGTTTGTATTAATATTAATATTTAATTTAATATAAGATCTTATTCTGAGTAGAGTTTGTCTAGAATGTAAAAGTAAACAAAAGAAGTAAGGTATTTTACGGAGCCTACATGGACATTTGGGGTGCTTTCACAGCTCAGTAAACAAAACAAAAATCGGGCCTTAGTTAGGATCGTGGTAAATTTAGGATGCGGATTGAAAAATTAAAGTAAAGCTTGAGATACCTATTTTGATGAACCTAGAGACAGAAATTTCGTGGAATAATGAGGTAGTGAGGCTCTGTTGAGTCTAGCGCAAGGAGATGACCCTCTCCTGAAAATCTTTCTGTCTCCTCCTCATGCATTCTGATCCAAGTTAAGAGGTGAAGATGTCTTCCCAAACACCACACTGGATGGTGTTTCTCAATGAAATATGACCACTTTTCCACCAAATATATATATTTTTTAAATAATAAATTGAAATCCATGGTCATTGTCAAAGCTAGCACTTCACAGTTACTTCTTATAAAAACATACCCCATGTTTTAACGCACAAAATATTTATCTTTTTTTTTTAAGAACGACCAAACCACTTTTACAATGGAAAAGTTTGTGATCTTAATGAAGCAAGTAAGAAGAAAAAATTTGTTTTCATTCAGTATGGGAAAAATTAGGGATTTTTTTTTTATTAGCACATGGAGTAGGAGCGCTGAATTTATTCTGAGAACTTTGAAACATTGTATTTAAATAGTATGATGATGGGAAATGTAAGAAAAGCATGTCAATGAAGATGTTTAGTCCTATGTGCTTGCGGTTGTACTCATGAAATTCTCGCTTATTTCACGAACACTCCGACTACAGAATGAGATTCCTTGCAGCAAGTATATCCCTGGTCACTATCGCCACGCCATGTCGACTTTGTTCTGTCGAGATCCAACTCGTGCAAAAAGTGATAGGAAATTAAAATCAAATTCAATTTCTCATATTCAGAAGTAATGAACATTAAAGAGTATCGTACTATAGTTGAAAATTAGTAAAATAAAATATTCCATGCCACAATATAAGTCTCGCACAGTGGCATGTAAAGAATCGTCTATTTCGTAAAGTTCTATCGACCGTGTATGAAAACTGGCTCACTGTACCCCAGGGTCATCTAGAGTAACCTCGGGCCTAAAGGTAAATAATTTGGTTGGGCCCCCACCCCATTACTTTATGTACAATTTTCAAATCGGACAATTAAAAAAAATATTAAAGACAAATGTTGCCATGGTCATAACAACTGTAAGTGTGAACTGCAGGTAGGGGTTTGGGAGTACTTGACAAATATTCTATATTCATGAATAATTTTATATTTGACTCAACATTTAAAATTGTGAGTGTGTGTGTGTGTATGTTACCAAGATATCATTACACCATGTGAAGCTCATTCACAAAACAAATTGGAAAAAATGTAATTTGTATATAGCCAAAATGATTTATTGAGAAATTTAGATTTGTTTCTGCAACATTAATTAGACATTGTTTTAATATTTAACAAATCAATGATAATGATTTGAAATTATAAAAAATAATACTCTTTATTTTATGTATATAATCAGTGTATGTATAAACAAAATAAAAATAAAACTTAAAATTTTAATGTAAGCAGGATTTTTAATTTTCCTACATTTTACACCACTTTTTTTAAGGTCCGTGTATTTTCATCTCCATTTTTTATTTTACCTACTTTATTTTGTATCAATTTTTCTTTGACTCATGTGTAGGGACCAGAAAATTCACGGGTTCAATGACCTCCAGGATGAACTCCACAGTTCTATGTACACTCGGTCAAATGTCACCCACCCATTGGCTGCTGTCTTGCGAGACGTCCCTACGTAGCAGCAGCCCGTGATCCGTATAAAGCTTCGCTCGGGCGTTTCTCACCGGCCCAGGGTCGTCCAGGTGAGTTGTGAGCCAACAGCAGAGGCAGGACTGAGCTATAAACTATTTGTAATTTAGCCTATCCGCGAAATGAATTCGCGAATTTTTTCCGGTCTCTACTAATGTGTGAAGTGTAGAAAAAAAAAAATTTCACTGTATGTTAAAAAATTGTTCTGTAAAGTATTCTATTAAGATATTAGATTCGAAATTCAGTTTGAATGAAATGAATTAGTGTTGGTGGAAGCCTGACTGCAACTCGTGAGGGTTACTGCAGGAGCCCGGGAGATAGAGGCTCGGTAGGTAGGCAGTCTGGGTCTCGCACTCACACGAAGAGCAGCGTGTTGGAGCCGCTGGGCGCCATGTTGACGATGAGCTCCGCCTCGGGCCCCAGCCGTGCCACCAGGGCCTGCACCAGCTCCGCGTCCCCCAGCTGGCAGGCGTCGCGCAGCGAGGCGTGCGCGCTCTGCCGCAAGGTCTCCTTGGCATCTGTGGACACGAGGACGAGCCCCCGGCCCTCAGTCTCCAAGCCACCCGCCCCCCGGGCACCAGCCATCGCCGCCGCCCGCTACACCCGAGCCGAGTCTGCCCACTTACTCTTGCAAAACATGCCTCGTTTGGTACAACTCATAACACGCAGGGGCGTGGCCAGGAAGGTGGGTTGGTTTTAGGGGTTTGAACCACCCCCCCTCCCCCCTTAGCACCAAATCTTTAATCAATTTCTTATTCATCACTGAAAAAAATTACATATTAAAATGAATAAAAATTTTTTTACCATTACAATATTTAAATTTTAGGTACCGAAAACTGCTAAAATAGCACTATTTTACATCCTAAAAATCCAAATTTTCCCGGGGGGAGGACCCCTGGACCACACCGTTTTAATACGGGGGGGGGCATGCTTCTTAACACACCCCCCCCCCCCATACACAAATCCTAGATACGCCACTGTAACAGACTATCACCCTGGCAGGCCACCCTGACTGGACAGAGCACACATTCACGCAAATGGACACCGACCACAGTGCCAATGCAGTGTCTCACTACGGACGCACACCAAAGTGACGTAGTGTAGTGTTTGTACACAATGCAAATATATTGTTATTTAATTAAATATTTTCGTGTAACAACCAGTGAAAGGGTGTAATATACACCAAAGACAAAGAGCTAAGACTCACATAACCAAGACTGGAGATTTTTAAATTTTTTTTTCCTTCTGTAAATAAATTCAATCATATGCATAATGTAAATAACATGTAAACCTTTGAATAATTTTATAACTAGACAAAAGAGCACAGTGTGCTGGAATGTCTTCTACACCATGTACCAAACGATGTAAAGTGCAAATATTGTGACCAATAAAAAGTTTTTAATTGTAATTGTAAATTGTCCTACGTGCTTGCGGTTGTACCGACGGAATTCTCGCTTATTTCACGAACACTCCGACTACAGGATGAGATCCCTTGCAGCAAGCACGCCGTGTGACTGTCACCAAATCATGTTGTCTTCATCGTTCTGTCGAGATCCAACACGTGCAGCAAGTGGTAGGAAGTTAAAAATCACATTCAATTTAAGAGTTCCGTACTTAAAAGTTGAAAATATGCTACAGTATAAGTGTCATACAGTGGCATGTAAAGTATTGTTTATTTTTGCAAGGTTCATCTAGCGTGTATGAAAACTGACTCAATGCGCCCCAGGGCGCGAAACCTAAGGCCTGATGGTATGGAGCAGTCCTCAGACCCCCCCAGCCACAAAGTTTCAAAAATAAACTCTTTCCAACTACATTTTTAAAGGTAATCTGGAAATTATATGTAACTTGACAATGGTTTTGATAATTTTTCTTAAGACATTCTGATATTCTTTCGTAACAGATTATCTTTGGTTCAGTTTATAAATGCTTACAAATCAAATTCCTGGGAAACAAGAAACAAGATTTTATGGTTTTATTTTTTGTCCAATTTCAATTTTTAAAACAGAGGGTTTTAATGTTATTGTTTTTGTGTTTATAAAAGCTGGTTTGTAATACTTAGTGGTAAAATTGATATGTTTCAATTTTGTGATAAAATAGTTTATAATAAATTGGTCAAATACAGATACATTCAGAACAATAAAAATTTTTTACTGAAAATTGTAGTTTCAAAGTGATTCAATAAAAGATGCCCAATAAAACAAATAAAAAAAAATTCTAATCCATGCACTGTGTTATAATTTTTGTATTTAAATAATGACATTACTTTAATTTCAAACATTACAAGATAATTTTTTTGTATTAAATTTTTAATGTTACTTAAATTCATGATTTTAATTTCATTTCAGTACTAACTGTTGTATTAACCTAAATTTTGATGTTAGCTGTGTTTTTAGATGCTTTACGGTGTTATTTCGGTTTGATCGCAATTCACCATACAATCTTGTTCCTGTATATGACGCAATAAAAGCTTTGGAATTCATTCTAATATGAAAGCATGAATGCTGGGATCGTGTGTTGACCAGCACTTGAACTGAACAGAACACTAGACAAACAAGGAGACAGAAATGAAATGGTCGCGGAGTCCTGGGGGGTCGCCCCAATTGTCGGGCCCCGGAGCAGCCCCTGGGGTCAAGGGTCCCCTACCCTGCTGGCAAGGTGATTCTGCAGGGGTTCGCTCCTGCCTTCCGCAGCATTCGAGATGAAGACTCGGTGCAATATCCAGTCCTGAACCCAGCTAACTGCACAACCTCCTACATGGCTGGGAATAAAACCATCCAACTCTGATTTGCTAGTAAGGCATTCTTTCCACGGGATAAATGAACTTTTTTTTTTTAACATTAAAGGTTTTTTTTTTGTGAAATTTTTTGCATTTCAAATAAGTCTATTATATGACACATACATAAAAATAACTTTTCTGAGAAATAGCAGGACAATAGTGGAATCAAATAAGTATTCATTCTCAATAATGTTAAAAGACCAAACACAAAAGCATGATAAAATTTTTTATTCTGTATTGTGTTTTCAAAATTAAACTTTCAATAATTATGGCTCAGGGTTATAAAATCAAGGATGACTCCTATTTCTCTCCCTTAACCCAAAAGTTTACAAAAAAAATTGGGTGTGTGTACTTGTATAATATGCTTGTTAGAAGTTATACTTACGTACTTGACATAATAAAAAAAAACTAACTTTAATTTTGCATGCAAATATGTAATAGAAATAAAATAATATAAGGACTCAAGTGATAATATAAATACAGTTGGTAATGTATAAATTCAATCAAATTAAATTTTTTTTAATAAATACTGAATATTACTTAAATATTAATATAGACACATGTATAAAATTATTTAATTAAAAATTTTTGAGACTAATTTTGATTAATAATGAAAATAAATAAATATACAGAATGTGTATTCTAATTTGTTAATGTTAATTATTTAGTAAATAATATAATAATTTATAATTTATAAAGCAAATAAATTAAGCATATGGGAACATAACCTCACATATATAAAAACATTAAAAATACACTTAAAAAAGAAGTTTATAAACACAATTTCTATAACTAATATTCAAAATAAATAAATGTTTTGAATTATATGGACCAGTATCCAATATAAAACACTAAAATATACAATTTAAAAGAACAAATATAATTTTTATTTGCATGTAGCCTTTTATAAGTTACTTATACTTCTAAAGGCATATTATGAAAAAAAATGAGAGTGAATTTTTACGATGTGTGCGCACCATGCAACAAATATTTTCACAAGATTAAAAAAATGGCTATATACAAAAAAAAAGCTAAATACAAATAAACATTATATTGTGTTTTAAATTCTATACTTTAGTGACTGATATTGAATAATGGACCATATCATTAAATAACATTTATTTTTTGTATTTAGCCTTTTTTTTCCATCCTGTGAAAATTCCATTGCACGGTGGGTGCACATGGTAAAAATTCACTCTCAACACTTTTTTTCATAATGCACCTAAAGAAGTATAACTTGAAAACATTTTCAAAACTGTAATGACAGTGAAAGTTCTACAGTTTGTACATTGACT
The DNA here is from genome assembly GCF_032445375.1 of Bacillus rossius redtenbacheri. Taxonomy (NCBI): domain Eukaryota; kingdom Metazoa; phylum Arthropoda; class Insecta; order Phasmatodea; family Bacillidae; genus Bacillus; species Bacillus rossius. The sequence continues at coordinate 374,300,769 of NC_086330.1, forward strand.
GTATGACAAATCTCGAGAACACGATAATAATTTAAAATGTTACACTTTCACCTTCAAAACCGACAGACAATCTGGAAGTTTTGAACAATCAGCAAACCACAGAGAAGAAGACACTGTATGAGACTACAGGACCACATGAAGCACCTTCTGCGAGAGAGGTCCGAGAGGCAGCGAGCTGAGCAGAGACCACGCGTCCCAGCGATGGCCGACGCATGGCCGGAGCGTGACTGGCGGACACGTACGTGTCCACGATGAAGCTGCGAACGAGCCAGCGGAGTATCGAGTATCAGTGTCGAGGCCTGGGGCAGGAAGTCGAACCTGCTGTAACCAGAAACGGCTCCAGAGACTCGGCTGTGTCTGGCCGGTCACCCACTGTGCAACTGCATCATGTCTTCTTCTACTCTCATCATCATCATCATCATCATCATCATCATCATCATCATCATCATCATCATCATCATTATCATCAACTGCTTCCAGCCTGCGGCCGGGTCATCCAAGTAAAATGCCTCCATCTTCCTTCGTCGCTCCACCTTTCCTCATCCCTCACTCTGTTCCATTCTTCTTCTCCTCTCTCCTCTGCACTTCTTTAGCTATCTGCTCTTCCCACCTTCTCCTCTGTCTTCCTTGGAGGGCATCTCCTTCCTGTGTGCGCTTCAACTTCAGCACTTTCCTAGGGCGAGACATGGCCGTACCATCTCATTCTCGCATTCCTCCAGTGATCTCGCTCGCGTCCTGTATTCCTGCTGTAGCTTGCACCGTCTCATCCCTGATTCTGTCTCTCTGCGGGAACTGCCATCATACTCCTCATGTACTTCACTCCTATCGCTCTGATCTCCCCAGCATCTCTCTTGTCCATTGTACAAGTCTCTGACCCGTAAGTAACTATGTATAAGCACATAGAAAATATTGTCCAACTTTTTTTTTTTTTAATTCTAAGGGCATCTTACACTTTCACACCAAATCTTTAACACACCTATAATATGCATCTTCTTGTACTTTTCTTCTGCTATCCACAGTGATATTTACACTGCTATGTAACAAAAATTAATTTTTTACTACAAATCACTTGTTAAAATGTATACACTGGGAAGAGAAACATCCTTGCTTTAAACTGCATCTTAGAGATTCCTGCAGCTATCAGTCATTAAGAAAAAAACTGTATGGCAAGGAGGGGAGGGGGTGGACCAGATGATAACTACCAAGAGACAGTGGTGGATACAGAAGCTCACTTGTGTTTAAAAATTTTTTTTTTTTTAAGTTTTGTCCATAAAACTACATTTCATCCAGCGTAAGTGTGATCAGAAATGAAACAGAGAGAAGGGAAGAAGGGAGATAAGAGTCTCTCAACCCCCAACTTTCTCCCTTTTCCCCTGGATCGCCGCTGCAAGAAGCAGTCCACACCAGGCTGCCCGGAAACAAAATTTACCATGGGCCACCCCAGAACAGAACAAATGTTAGACCCATCCCTTGTACAAGAAAAAAAAATGACAAATGTTTTTCTTCTCTAAAGGAGCCACTAAGGGAGCTACAAACAATTAAAAAACAACAAATTTTAGAATTTTTTTTTAAATATAAAAAACAACTAAGCTGCTACGTAAAATTATCGGAGAATGAAGTTTCGTATTATAGATATCTTATATCTGTGAAAAAAATGGCCAACAATATAACTCCCATTCTTTTAAAATGCGAGGTTGGCCAACCTCTTTACACATGTAATGTTTTTAGCACTGTACAAAAATTATATAAATCCGCTCATCACTGACTCCCTGCGCCCTGCCTGACTCTGTAACTCTGTATGAATTCTGTTTTCATGCACAGTGTAACATTTTAACTTCTCTTTGATAACATATTCCTCCTAGCATTGTTGTGAGTCCGTGGCGCAGAATCAATATGCATGGGGGCACAGCATGATTTTTTGGATAAGGCGGACAGTTTCAGAATTTTTCTGTGATGAAACAGCTAGTCGTGGCTTAGTTTGCCACTTTTTTTGCCGTGGTTCATCTTTTTGATATAATTAAAGTCGTTGGCCTCCGAATCTATCAACCACTGACGTGTCAATTTTCCAGTGCTAAATGACAGGATTAAATTGATCACGAACATATGTTAAGGCACATTTGAACTGTAGCATGCTGATGTTGTTGTGAACTCTATTCAACTGAGCGAGCACTGCCAATATGTTTGCCACCCTGGTGTGTAATGGCTTGAATCGACAGTAAGGAAAAGTTTCTGAACAACAGCAGACAATTAACATGCAATGTAGTTTTTCAAGAGGTTCTTCATTAATTTTTTCATAATATTTTTTTTTTCATTTCATATATATTTGCATAATATTTAAAGAAACTGAATTTTTAGTAAATATATTGTGTTTATTAAATTAAGGTGTTTGTTATGTTCATCATTTTTCAACGGGCAGATTAGACACATTTCAACTAACTAGTATTTACATGTGTGTGTGTGTGTGTGTGTGTGTGTGTGTGTGTGTGTGTGTATATATATATATATATATAAACACTTATACATATTTTGTTGGCTTCTGGGTGTAGGCCGTGTCAGGTAATTGTCTTGCGACGTTTCAGCAGTCATTGAAGCTGCCATCATCAGGCAGACTAAGTGTGTACAGACTTAAGTCTACCTGATGATGGCGGCTGCAATGACTGCTGAAACGTCACAAGACATAGTCCGTGTCAGGTAATTAAGTCTACCTGATGATGGTAGCTTCAATGACTGCTGAAACGTCACAAGACATAGTCCGTGTCAGGTAATTAAGTCTACCTGATGATGGTAGCTTCAATGACTGCTGAAACGTCACAAGACATAGTCCGTGTCAGGTAATTAAGTCTACCTGATGATGGCAGCTGCAATGACTGCCGAAACGTCGCAAGACAATCACCTGAGCACGGCCTACGCCCAGAAGCCAAGAGAATGCAGACAACAAACAATGGCCGTGAGAGCCTGCGATCTATATTCACTCACGCAGACACAGGGTGTTCCGGCAGCGACACGCGCTCGTGTGTGAGAACCAAACTTGCCTTCCTCGTAGATGTCATTGACGAAGTAGCTGCAGGCGTCGAAGGCCGCGTCGGGGCTGGGCTCCGCGGTGGTCCCGGGACACGTGGTCCCCAGCAGGTCCTCCATGGCGGCGCGCCCTCGAGGGGCGTAGCGTCCGGACCGCCGGCGGCCCCGCACATCCGGCACCCCTTCTCACCCTTCTCTCCCGGGAACTTCCCCCGCTCAAGGTCACGCCATCTTCCTCGAACCGGCGCTCAAACTACCGTCCCTCATTGTTGCGATCCACGAGACAACGTCTCCCACTCTCACCGAGTCCACGTGCGCGCGAGAATTCCAACGTTCACAACGAAGGCACACCCGTGCAGTCTTTATTTTTTTTATTGATAAAGCCACGAGATCACTTGCTGACACTAGAAAAGAATAATTAAGTTACGTTTTCGAATAAAATATATTTAAAAATAAAAAATTGTAAACAGACAAACACCTCGATGGTAGAGGTACGTGAATACCATCGCTCATCGTAAAAAAATTGGACACCGATGTAAAGCAAAACTTAGGACAATAATTTAGATGAATCCAAAAACTTGGTTCACATTCAGGGAGTCCTGATGGTCCACCCACAGGAATAAAATTGGGGGAGGGGGGGGGGAGAATATAGAAATATATTGCTAAATATGTAAATTAGTATGTCTCCAAAACTCATTTATGTCAAACTTAGTTAAATATGCCTAACGAATAATTTCATTCAAATGTACTTATTATAGGTTTCAATTATACAGTTTTACAAAAAAAACCTGTATATGGTTCCAAATCTCGATAAATATTTCAGATCATGATTATGCATGAATGTGTGTGTGAAATCTATGTGTGTGTTTGTGTGTTTGTGTGTGTGCGCGCGTGTGCGTGCCAGCACCATAAGGCAATCACTTAAATTATGTAAAAAATTGTGAAACCTTTCCGCGAGTAATGTGATATATAGTAACCTTTATTTGCAGGTTTATCGCTTTGTCACTGTACTCCCGTGCATAAAAACATAAATTACAAAAAAAAATAATCGCATAATAAAAATGTTACAAGTTAAACTTAATTAAATGTCTGCAGAGTATTTTTTTAATATACCTTATGTACAGCTGACACAATAAGTCGCGGCGATAAATTATCAGAGCCTAACGAAAAGTGAAATGCTCAGGAGTGGGGCACTCAATGTCAGAGTCAGACAACTATAAGACTCTCTGCATTTTTTTTTTCGTCACCATATTTGTAACAATTGTGAACCAACATATGAACCTACGTGAGAATATATTATGTAAATTATGTTTAGTTTAATAATTCAAGTAAATGATTGAATATTTTGTTTCATTGTTAAAAAGGATGGTTGAAAGTATGAAGTTTCACTTCTAAAGCGCGTGATAGCCGGTCACATCTTGTATTTTGTTCCTGACATCATGCATACTTGCCCAGGCTGTATCAGCAGTGGCCAATCATCTGCCCCAGCCTCTTTATCCGCGCAGGAAGTTTTCTGGGGCAAGGCAGTTAGTTAACCGGTTTCCTGGCTGGCAACCAACAGCACCAACTTAACAGCAGCTGGAGGACCTTGTTTCATGTCACGTTATGAATAATTTCACACAAGGCCATCATACATCCAAAACCGATGTTAAGATTACCTAATCAAAACATGTTTCCAGTAATCTGTCACTCCACGTTAAGATAAATTGTCATTGCATGAGTAGGGACAACTGTATTTCGCGATTTCATTTCATGTCAAGGTATTTCACAAAACACTGTAGCTTTTTCTAAGAGTCATGGCAAATTGTGAGGGTGCAGCAGGACGGTGACCACATTCTCATTGGCCCCGTCAAGAGCGGGACGACACCTCTCACCGACCTCAGCCGATAACCACAGGAGAAAAGCTACAGTATTTTGTGAAATACCTTGATACGAAATGTATTCGCGAAATACAGATGTCCCTATACATGAGTAATTAGTAGGCACAATTATTTAAAGACAAAACTGCTCTAGTCGAAAGAGTGTAAGGTCGGATTGAAATGAATCCAGTAGTACCAGAACTCTTTTTCGGTCTTATACTTCGGTGGCAATGGTCGCTTCGAGCATGTCCAGAGAGGTCCTCAGTTGGATGTATTCGGCCAGACCACAGGCTCTGCGGGTTCTCTATACAGGGGCCCAGAGATGTTATATGCTTGTGATACTTTGGGTCGTTATCACAACGCCGAAACACCATAACACCGAATGTCAAAATTGACCACAACGCCGACAGCTAGAAAACTGCTGTGTACCACAACGCCGAAATAACAACTGAATGAACGTGTGTGTTTCTTAAATGTACATTAACGCCGAAATACCACAATCAAACCTAACCTAACCTGGCGTAATATAACCTACCCTAACTTAACCTAGCCTATCCTAGCCTAGCCTAACCTAGTCTAACCTAACCTAACCTTTGTGGCAGTCCTGCAATGGCATTTTTCGGCGTTAGTGTATTTCGGCGTTATGGTGCGTCCCCGATACTTTTAGTATAGGGATTCCTCTGAGTCAACCACAGGTCAGCTGAATGGTTAAAGGGGAGTGGATGGCAATGATGCCTCAGCTTCCTCAAACACCCCCAAGCCGCGATGCATATACATCCCTCCATGCCTAGTGGGCATACCTGGCGAGTCGTTCGTCGTCAAATCCGGCATGTTCAACAAACTGAGCAGCTGTAGCAACTTAAATTTTTTCTTCCAATTTATTTTTTTGTACAAACTTCATAATTACATTCATTGAAATTTATGTATTTGTAACATTACTTCTTTTTTTTTGGTGATTTGAGTTAAGTTTTTAATTAAACGTTCTAATTAAGAGAATAGTTTTAGGTGCTCTTGTGTGTTTTAAGGTGTCTTAAACTTAAATTTTGACGTAATATGGTGTTTGGACGTGTTTTTCGGGGCTATTTCGGTTTCATCGCAATTATTCGTTTAATATTGTCTCAAGTCAATTATTACCTGACGCTATCATTTCTTCACAGTAATACAAATAACTAGAGACCGGAAAATTTCGCGAATTCATTTCGCGATAGGCTAAAATACAAATAGTTATACCTCAGTGCTGCCTCTGCTATTGGCTCACAACTCACCTGGATGACTCTGGGCCAATGAGAAACACCCGACCAAAGCTTTATAGAACCACAGGCTGCTACGCTGGAACGTTTCACAAGACAGCAGCCAATGAGTGGGTGGCATTTGACCGAGTGTACGTAGAACTATGGAGTTCATCCTACAGACCATTGAACCCGCGAATTGTTCCGGTCCCTACTAATAACTTGCTGTGGATGGATGAAAGGGTGGCGAATCGTGGTGACTATAAAATATGGCATGTATTGATTGGTGGAATGGGAGTATCATGCTGAAACACACGGGTCATCTACAAGATTCGGCGCGTTTCTCACATGATCAAAACTTGTAAGACTAGTTTGTGTTAGATTATTACTTCCCTCCTTTTATTCCTCCCCATAAGACCACCTGTCCCGCCTTCCAACCAACTGGGGGTCAGCTCAGCTGTTCGTGTGAAGAAACGACCCTGTCCCATGAATAATAAACCCGAGACCTGTTCTCAAGGTCATGGCTTCCACGCGGAATTCAAACACATTCTTCCGTCAGACCTCGTGCGATAGTGGCGAGTGGGGACGCACCACAACGCCGAACGTACAATAACGCCGAAATGCCAAATTGACCACAACGCCGACAGCTAGAAAACTGCTGTGTACCACAACGCCCAATTACCACAACGCCGAAATTAATTAACCCCGAAAAATGTCATTGCAGGACTGCCACAAAGGTTAGGTTATGTAAGGTTAGCACACAAATTCATTCAGTTGTTTTTCATTTTTCTTCTGTAGCCCCCCCCCCCCCCCCACCCCGCCCCGCAGCAAAATTTTTCGGTGTTACTGTATTTCGGCGTTGTGGTACACAGCAGTTTTCTAGCTGTCGGCATTGCGGTCAATTTGGCATTCGGCGTTATGGTATTCGACGTTATTGTACGTTCGGCGTTGTGGTATTTCGGCGTTGTGGTAACGATCCGTGGCGAGTCGTACATGAGAGTGCGTGCTCAAAAAAAAAAAAACACACAGCGGTGGAAAGGGCGATAGAAAATATATACATTCAGTGGTGGGGGCGGGGCGAAAAGAAACGTTTATCCACAGGGATTTTTTTAACGTCATTTTTACAGAAGTTGCGAACAGAAAGGGTAAAGTAAGAGATGAAGAGAACTTAAAAGTCCGCACCTACTCGTGCACACATACAATGTACAGATGTTTCAAAGAAAACGTAGCGATTTGAAATCTGCTCAAGATATCCAAGTGGCGGATGTTTCCGAAAAGCATTTAAAGATACGCTGAGTTTGAATGGGTAGTTCAGTTTACGTATTTCGTTTGTAAACTTTTTTTTGGAGGGCGAAAAGGAATTTAAAAAAAAATTGTGTTTTAAAAATAATTTTCAAGCAAGAAACACGCCCGGTACAGATTCTCGAAAGCACTCACGGGCCTTTGCATTACACTTTATTTTCATTTCCCCGCCATATACCGTCATGGTACCGCTGAGATCTCACAGTTGTCGTATGCACGTCGAGAATACTGGGCAGGGAAGCCTTCATTTCACAGACGAGAGAGCCACACCCGAAGTTCCCCGAAGTTCATGCTCGCTTTTTTTTCCGTGCCACAACAGGTGTATTTATTTGGGATGTAGCTTACTCATACGTCATACGCCGTTCTATCTCATTGTATAAACCGGTGTGGCATTAAATTTTGCGGTCGATTAGGATAGGTTAGCTACATTATAAATACTTTTAAAACACTGTGGACGGTTGGTTATATTAGGTAAGTATAGCTACATTAAAAATACTGTAAAATCATTTTATGGTTGCTTAGCAAATAACTTTTTAATATGTAGCTATCCAGCACTAGGAAACCGTTTATTGATTTCACATTATCTTTAATGTAGCTATCCTAACCAAAATTAACCGTCCACAATGTTTTGTCTTTCCTTTTATCAACACCGCCATATTTATTTACAATGAACAAAAAAAAAAAAAAACCGAAGATGCACGATCGGGCGTTTGGCTCTCTCGTCTGTGTAAAGGCTTCCCTACTGGGTGCCAGTCCACAGCCTTGCGCTTATTGTTAGAGGCGATACCGCGCTGGAAGCACCAGCTAGCGTGGCTCTTATCATCCTGCCTCGCAAACACAGATACACCCCCTGACTTGGATCCGCCCCTGTGTCCCTACACTACACAGGTTGTATCTGAAATAAGCTACACGGCAAAACAGTGTATACTAAAGTAGGACAAGTAGGAATGTCAGTAACACAGGTCCGGAAATACCTCTGATCACAGCTGGAGTTACCGTGTACTACGGGATGAAATGGTCCCCTGTCATGTGGATCATCGCATATCGGCAATCTTGAGCGCGGTTCGTAAACACGCCGTAAGAATGGCTGGTTGTGTACCTGGACGATGTGGCATTCCACATTAGAGAGACCCAGTTTTTACCACACTAAATACACGATAATTTTCAAAGGCTTAAGCGATATTTCCAGACATATGTTCACTGAAGTTTCTCACTCCTCTACATGACACACAAAAGTGCCAAAAAAAAAAAGCGCAGTTTCAAGGAAGGGGAGGTAGCGGTATTGCATTGACGCGTAATGTCTAGAGACCTGTAAAATTCGCGGATTCATTTCGCAATAGGATAGAGTCCAAATACTTTTGACATTATTTTGCTTCAGTGATTCGGCCACAGTTTATCTGAAGGACTCTGGGCCAGTGAAAAATCTTTAACAGAAGAATTAGCGAATCACGATCATTCAAGTCAACAGGTGTTACGAGTCGGTAACCAATCAGCAGATGTAATTTGCACGAGTGCATAGAGGATCATGTAGTCTATCCTTTAGGGATTTGAATTCGCGAATTTTACAGGTCTCTAGTAATGTATTAGCTCTCGGTACGTACCTACTGCATCTGATGGGAGTAACATCGTGAATAGAACGGAATTCAAGAAACGGAACTTTGTGATAGCCACGTGTGGCCATCTGTGGCGGATGGCGCGAACCAAAATTCAACGTCAAAGGGAAACCTCACAATATGAACTGTTTTAATGAATTTTAACAAGACGGGCTTGTTTTCTGTGCGATTGCATAATTATATTATTCTGGTCCTTTTATTTATGTTTCTTATGACATATAGTGGAAACAGCAATGGCGTATGTAAAAAAAAAAATAATCCTAAATTAAAATCGTGAAAGTAGCGATGCCTTATGTTGAGTCCTTGCCCGAATCTGCCGGCTCCAAACCATCTCGAGAGGGCGACCTCCGCGCTCTGGGAACAATGTCACGGACAGGTCACGGACAGGTCACGGACTGCTTCTGGACAACCTCGAGTCCGGTCGCCGAGGGAGTCCGTCCCGCGGGAAGCCTTCATTTCACAGACGAGAGAGCCACACCCGAAGTTCCCCGAAGTTCATGCTCGCTTCCCCCCCCCCCCCCCCACAATTCTATCTCATTGTATAAACCGGTGTGACATTAAATTTTGCGGTCGATTAGGATAGGTTAGCTACATTATGAATACTTTAAAACATTGTGGATGGTTGGTTATATTAGGTAAGTATAGCTACATTAAAAAATACTGTAAAATCATTTTATGGTTGCTTAGCAAATAACATTTTAATATGTAGCTATCCAGCGCTAGGAAACTGTTTACATGATTTCACAGTATCTTTAATGTAGCTATCCTAACCAAATCAACCGTCCACAATGTTTTAAAGTATTTATAATGTAGCTAACCTAACCTAATTGACCATTAGTTATCATGAGTTACAATGAACAAAAAAAAAAAAAACCGAAGATGCACGAACGGGCGTTTGGCTCTCTCGTCTGTGAAAATAAGGCTTCCCCTGACGCTGTGTTCGCCTCGGCTGGAGGGGGCTGGCCAGGGGGACGCACCACAACGCCGAAATACCACAACGCCGAAAGCTAGAAAACTGCTGTGTACCACAACGCCGAATTACCACAACGCCGAAAAATGTCATTGCAGGACTGCCACAAAGGTTATGTTAGGTTAGACTAGGTTAGGTTATTTTACGCTAGGTTAGGTTAGGTTAGGTAAGGTTAAGTTTGATTGTGTTATTTCGGCGTTAAGGTACATTTAAGAAACACACACAAATTCATTCATTTGTTATTTCGGCGTTTTGGTACACAGCAGTTTTCTAGCTGTCGGCGTTGTGGTCAATTTTGACATCCGGCGTTATGGTATTTCGGCGTGGTGGTAACGACCCGGCTGGAATGCGCACGGAGACAGCCGCCCACGAGAAAGGCAGGCCGGCGTCTCGGGAAGACGTGACACCCTTTCACCCGCAGCGCCGTCACACGGTCCGCTGGAGACGAGCTCTAGCGGGAGAATGTGAAACTACAAGGCCGGCATCACGTTGTGCTCCGGTGGAGTGGGGGGTTAAACTGGCACAGTAACTTTTATTACACTTGAATATCGCAGTGTTAGAACAGAATTGATTTTTATTGAAAGATGCATGTATATTGTAAGACATTAAAAAAAAAAAAAAAAAAAAAAATAGCCAGTCATGGGGACTGTCAACAGAAGTGAAAACTTAGTACTTTGTTTTTAACTGTGTAATATGACATAATTTCTACGTCAAATGTACGTAAAAAAAAATATTTTGGTATTATATCAGTACGATGTCAGCATGATATAATTTATCCTTACATCATTTTTTTAAATCGCAAAATACGTCAGTGGTATGAAAAAATTACGTAAAAATGCATTACCTAGCTATGACTTACCAGTGATGTCAGACCTAGGTCATGTATTCACGTGGTCAAATTAACTTCACTTACTGCTACTACAGCTATGTCGGTGATGCGAACTCACAAGATTTTACCCATCCAAAAAAAGAGCCCAACACGCACATGATACAGTCGAGTATATACAATGCATCAGTGTGTATATGCGTATATACATGTACGTCGCCAGTCTGGCGCAACACTTCACTAGCATGTCGGTGACGCGAACCCATAAGTTTTGCCCCCTACCAAAAAATCGCCCAACGCGGCTAAAAAAAGTTTTCACTTCAAAAACGGGTATTTTTCGCGTACTATCCAACTTGCGATGCTTTAAAAAACGAAACGAGTGCAAATAAATCCATCTAAGTTGAATCCAAAATAATTGGAATTTTGGAAAAGTTCCAGTTTGGTTGGTTTGGAGAAAAAAGAAATGGAGGGAGGGATCAAGATGAGTTCTTGCTTGCCCCGGGTGGTAACTAGTCTAGTTACGTCTCTGGTAGAAAACTTTTTTTTGGAGTGGGTTGGGGGGGGGGGGGGGGGGGGAGAATTGGATGCTTTTACGAACACAAATCAGTGGGTTTTCCTATGGGAGAGCGATACCCTTTCCCCCCACCCATTTCAGGGCAATCAAGAGAAATTAATTATAAAAAGTTGTGCATGTAATGATAGTTACTTACCCAGAACCCAGGGATAGGAGCCCCCTTTCTACAATACTCCTCAGGATAATTTATCAGGGAAGAATATCAAAATATCCAAAGATAAATTAGCCAAAACCATTGTCGAAATTTAAGTCCCAGGCTGGGTAAAAAAAAATTCGATTGTATGTAAAGTCTGTTTACGGAAGATAGTTTAACGTGACGTCATAACAAAACATTGAAGAAATGATTGCATACTTTTATGAATAAAATCGAACCATTTTTATTGAATTATCACTATTTTGTATGGATACAAAGAAGGAGTGAAATGAAATCTACAATTTAATTGAATAATTTACTTTTATTTGCACTCATTAATTCAAATATACTGTTTATTACTTTAAAGAAGAGATTATTCTAACTATAACTTCTATACATGTTTGCTATTTAACTTCTTCCAATCTGTGTTATTCTGTTAAGGATAGGACGATGATAGGAAAAGTAGGAAACGAATGGGAGTGTTTAGAGTTTAATGTGCCTCGAAAAAAGTCAAATCGATGGTTGTTTCCAATCGAGTGGGAGAGAGATAGATGCGGCGCAAGCATACAATGAGCGTAACGGGACACTATTTCGTGCGTGCAGCCGGCTTTCATCGATTTATTAGACGTTGTCACGTCAATAAACAATGAAGTGTTCTTCAGAGCAGAGCAGAACTGGGGGTGGAGAGGGGCTGTCCCGTACAGCAACTGCGCCTGGCGCGACATCGCCCTTCGGACGGACGCGTCCTCGTTACCGCAGAGTATTTATTCGCGTGCGAAGAAAACTCCGGCTTCACGCAGACCTGGTTACGGCCGGGCATAATGAGGGGCGCATCTGCTCGCTTTATCTGCACACGCCACTGCCGGAACCGGGAACAGGGGCGTTAGAACTACTCTCAGAGTTTGAGGGGGGATGTCAGTTTTTATATCCAAAGACACTGCTTTTTATTGTGTTATTACAAAATATTTCTCCTAAAGGAATATTATTTTGACGTGATAACGTCTTATAAATCGATGAACGCCGGCTGCACGCACAAAAATTTGTCACGTTCCGCCTGAGCCGAGCGTGCAAGAACCGGCCAACCACCGTGCGAGACAATCTACTATAATATCAAACAGGTTAAGGCGGAGCTTTTTAACTAATTGTTCGTGAATATATTTAAACAATTAAATTTGCAAAAAACTGTAAATAATATTTGAAAATTAAAAAAGTATGCAATTTTTCATCAATGTTTTCTTATGACGTTATCACGTAAAATTATTGTCCGTAAACCGACTTTACAGACAACCCCTTATTTTTTTATAAATAATTTTTTTTTCGGCGTGGTTTAGCTGTAGTCTTGACAAGTTTTTGAATGTTTTAAGATTATAATTGGAAGAGTTGTATCGGTAGCCGTGAACTGACGAACCGTAAATGGGCGAAGATCGCTGGATAGTTCGTTGTCAATAATTAACAGGTGGAAACTGTTGACGCTGATTTTCAATGACGCAAAAACATTACCTAATAAACTTGGTCAAAAACTGAAAATTTTTGAATCGCAAACAGTCTCACGTAATTGTTTTTTAAGTTATGCTTGTTCAAGCGCGTCATGAAAACAAATGACGAGAGTGAATTTTTTACAATGCGCGCGCACAATGCTACGAAATTTTCGCAAGATAAAAACAAAAAAAAAAAACTACATAAAAATTATATATGAGCTTATAAATCTTATACTTCAGTGATTGATATTGAATACTGGTCAATATCATTAAAAACATCTATTTATTGTGAATAGTAGTGATATAAATTGTGTTTATAAACGTTTTCAAATGTATTTAATATAAGCGAGGTTACGTTCCCGTATGTATTATTCATCTGCATTATAAATTACAAGATTATTTATTAATAATTACAATTAATAAATTAGAATAAAAACCAGCATATTAATTTATTTTCATTATTAATTAAAATTTATCTCAATTGTTTTACTAAAATAATTAATTTTATACAAATGTTTACATAAATATAGAATACGGAGTATTTATACAAATTTATACTTTACCAACCGTATTTATAATATCTATTTGGTCCTTTTATTATTTTTTGCTATTAATTATTTGCATGAGAAAATAATATTAGTGTTGTATTATGCCGAGTAAGTAAAACTTCTTAAGGACGTGCATAAGTACACACATACTTATTTGTAACGAGTAATTTCGCACTAGTAATAGGGAAAAAAATATTACAAGTTGATTGAAACCTCACAAATCACGTCAAACGCGCAGATCACGTGTGCAGTTATGGTTAGAGACCGGAAAAATACGCGATTTCGATGACTAAGATAGACTCAACAACCCCCTACATACCCAGGCGAATGCCTCCTGCTCATTGGCTATTGACTCGTGGCATATTTCAACTGGGAAGCTTGCGATTCGATACTTTTTTGGTTGAAGGTTTTCGATTGGCTCAAAGTCCTTCAGATAAACTGTGAGTCAATCACAGAAGCAATATAAAGATACAGTTGTTTGGATTATAGCTAGGGACAGGAAAAATTCGCGAATTCATCTCGCGATAGGCTAAAATACAAATAGTTATACATCTCAGTGCTGCCTCTGCTATCGGCTCACAACTCACCTGGATGACTCTGGGCCAATGAGAAACACCCGACCAAAGCCTTATCGAATCACAGGCTGCTACGCTGGGACGTCTCACAAGACAGCAGCCAATGAGTGGGTGACATTTGCCTGAGTGTGTAGGGTATTGTGGGGTCTATCCTAGAGGTCATTGAAATCGCGAATTTTTCCAGCTAGCTAGGGACAGGAAAAATTCGCGGGTTCAATGACCTGCAGTATGAACTCCACAGTTCTACGAACACTCGGTCAAATGTCACCCACTCATTGGCTGCTGTCTTGTGAGACGTCCCAGCGTAGCAGCCTGTGATTCGTATAAAGCTTTGGTCGGGTGTTTCTCATTGGCCCAGAGCCATCCAGGTGAGTTGTGAGCCAATAGCAGAGGCAGCACTGATGTATAACTATATGTATTTTAGCCTATCGGAAAATGAATTCGCGAATTTTTCCAGTCTCTAATTATAGCTTATCATGAAATGAACCCGCGATTTTTTTTTCCGGTCTGTAGTTATGGTCACGGTAACATTAGCAGTCTTCAGATTTTTATTTGTAAGTAATGGAGAAGTTGTTCCCCCCCCCCCCCCCACCACGGCGGCCACGCAGCGTCACGTGGGCTGTGACGTCAGAGGAGCAGGTCAGCTGCCGAGCGCCTGACCGCCAGGGGGCATCCGCGCGCAGTTGGGGAGCCTTCTGTTCACAGACGAGAGAGCCGAACACCCGACCGTGCATCTTCGGGGGTTTATTTTTGTTCATTGTTAGAGACCCGGAAAATTCGCGGGTTCATTTCGTGTTATGCTAAAATTCAAATGATTATACCTTAGTGCTGCTTCTACCACTGGTTCACTGTTAATCTGGAGGACTGAGGGCCAATTAGAGACCCTCCCCCATATAAGTGTCGAATCACAGGCCACCCAGTCGAGACGACTCACAAGTCAACAGCCAATGAACAGTTGGCATTTGCCCGAGTGTGTAGAGGATATTGGAGTCTATCCTGGAGGTCATTGAACACGCGAATTTTCCGGGTCTCTATTCATTGTAAAAGGTTAGGTTAGCTACATTATAAATACTCTAAAACATTGTGGACGGTTGATTTGTTTAGGATAGCTACATATTAAAAAGTTATTTGCTAAGCAAC
This sequence comes from Bacillus rossius redtenbacheri, assembly GCF_032445375.1. NCBI lineage: Eukaryota > Metazoa > Arthropoda > Insecta > Phasmatodea > Bacillidae > Bacillus > Bacillus rossius. The sequence continues at coordinate 374,316,034 of NC_086330.1, forward strand.
CATAAAATGAATTTTAGGGACCGGAAAAATTCGCGTTTTCGACGGCCTTCAGGATAGACTGCACATTCCCCTGTACACTCGGGCAAATAACGCCAGTTCATTGGCTGCTGACTTGTGAGTCGTCTCAGCTGGTTTAGTCTGTGATTCGATCCTTCTTCGGTTGAGGGTTCATAATTGGTTGAGATTCGTCCAGATGAACAGTAGGCCAATAGCAAAATCATCTAAAAGGTATATGTATTTGAATTTTAGCCTATCGCCGAATGAATCCGATAATTTTTCCGGTCTCTATATATCGAATGTTTCACGCCTAAACATTATTCCAAAAACACACGTTTTAGTCGTTTTCACTCTTCTAAAAAAACACCCTTTGAAAACTAAATAGGGGAACAAAACTTCTCATACGGCCTCAGCGTGTTCGTAAATGCTTTCCGTAAACAGACGCCAGCCACTCCGGTAGCGGGGACAGTATTCGAAGCGCGTGGATTATCCTGAAGCTCTGCGCATCTTGTGTGTTCCCGGGTAGACGTGTGAGCCTAGTATGACTACCGTGGATCTGCAAACATCGCGAAGCCTATCTCCAACTCATTAAACGTCATGTTTTGCACCTGCGTCATTTCTTTGTTCGACGACAACCCCCGAGTAGTCTTCCCTAGCAGCCCCTTGTCGTACACTGTAAAAAAAATTGGTTGTCTGTAAAGTCGGTTTACGGACGATAATTTTACGCGATAACGTCATTAGAAAACATTAATGAATAATTTCATACTTTTTTTTTTAAATTTTCAAATATTATTCACGGTTTTTTTGCAAATTTAATTGAAATAAATTTGTTTAAATATAATCAAGAAAAATTAGTTAAAAAGGCCCGCCTTAACCTGTTTGATATTATATAAGATTTTTCTCGCACGGTGGTTGGCCGGTTCTTGCACGCTCGGCTCAGGCAGAACGTGACAATGTTTCGTGCGTGCAGCCGGCGTTCATCGATTTATAAGACGTTATCACGTCAAAAAAAATTCTGGTGGCACAACAGAGGCGGTTATAAAAGGAGGAGAAGAGAAGAGGCCCTCGAAGGGTTGACGAGAGATAGTTAGAGACCGGAAAAATTCGCGGATTCAATCGCGATAGGCTAGAAGTCAAATACATATACCTTTTAGATGATTTTGCTATTGGTTTACTGTTCATCTGTACGAATCTCAACCAATTATAAACCCTCAACCAAAGAAGGATCGAATCACAGACAAACCAGCTGAGACGACTCACAAGTCAGCAGCCAATGAACTGGCGTTATTTGCCCGAGTGTACAGGGGAATGTGCAGTCTATCCTGAAGGCTATTGAAACCGCGAATTTTTCCGGTCCATATCTATCGATTACACACACATATATTATATATATATATATATATATATATATATATATATAGAGAGAGAGAGAGAGAGTTGATTCTATAAGCCTAATAATTCCTCTGTAGTTTCGTTGCATGTGTTTATGTACGATCTTTTGCCGTCGAAATGGTTGTCGGTCCGGTGGAAAAAAAAAGGGGGGGGGGGGGGAGAGAGAGAAAGAAAGAGAAAGAAAGAGAGAGAGAGAAAGAGAGAGGCAGGTAGGCCCGGTTCCCTCTATAAAAAAAAAACTAGAAATATTTAATGCTCCACTCTGAATATAGTCATTGATTAATAATTGCGAAAACATATGTAGCTCCGCTCTAGTTACTTAGTAATCATAACTTCATAACGTATGTAAATTTTAAGATTTTTTATTTTTTTAAATAAGGAATATATATATAATAAATGTCACGTTAAAAAAATTGTGTGAAACGTTACGTTACCAACAAATTTAAACTCATCTCTTAAAGTATTTATAATGTTAAACTAACAAGTGTAAATATATTCAAAAATTTCACATCTTATGCTAATGAGGAGAAAAGAAAACTGTGAAAATAAAACAGACTAAAGTAATTAAGTGATTTTTCTCTTTTCATCTACAGGCCGAACAGTTCATCTGAGAAAAAAAAAGTTGAAATGGGAGAGAGATCGGTGGAAAGCTAATCTTGTCTGGGAAGATGGGTTCTTAAAATGGCTGAATTAACGCGAAGAAAGTATGAGAAAAGTTTGTTTCCCAGCCGCCAATGGATCACTTCCGAAAGTGTTGAGGTTCAACCTTCAAGCGTGTTGTCTGAAGTCTGTGCTACTTTGAATTGGCGTGTAGATCTTCAGTAGAAACTTTTTAATTCATCGACTGCTCGAGACTTATGAACGTATATTTCCTTGACAGTGGGAATGACTACAATGGTGTAGTGAAATGTGCAACCTAGACTAATAGTCTAGAAATGATGTGACCTGATTTTTGTTTTCTAGCACGGATCCAGCATTAGGTTATGGTTTTGACGTGAATACGTCTTTAAAATTGCATCCATAGTGGGAGGCAATTAAAAAAAAAAAGAATGATAACAAAATCGGGGGATACAGTTTGGTGTTGCAGCAACATATCAATCTATCATCTCCTTCCAAAATTTAATTACACCACTGGATAGCTAAAGGATCAAAGAATTCGTTACGCTAAGTGAGGACTGTGACGCATCGCGCGCGGTGGAGGGGGAAGCGCCGCCATTTTGAGGTCATTTTGCTGCGTTTCGAGATTTACAATTAGTGTAACTTTTGACTCGGAGAAGCTACGACGTTCGTTTGAGTTTCAATCGTCAGCTCTCATCAAAATCTATCGATTGCATGTCTAAAAAATAGTGTAAAATAGTTACAGTGAATATTTTTGGTGTTAAAATAAAATAAAAAAATAATCAAAAATATATAATGTCAGCCTATACGCGTCAAAAAGCCAAATCCAAAAAAACAGAGATCGTATACGGTTAGAAAGGGCTTCCCAAAAGCAATCGAATGATACCAATAAAACACCATATGACGTATTTTGTATTTTGTATATAAATTATTACCTGTTACGTAAACATATTCACGTAAAAAACACGGCCGTGTCCATGACACAGCCACACCAAATTTTTTTAAAAATATATTTGTTCAAATGGCTTAAAGAATGCCGCGTGTCAGGTTTACAATTTCTTTTCTTAAATTATTAAATAATAACTTGGGATTAGACTAAGTAGATATTATATTACCAAGTCAAAAATTATCAAAAGTTGTTTCTTTGTCACTCGTCGTATAAAGAGCTACGAGCGACTTGGAGACATGTTTAGCGAATGCGTTTCATGCCAACTGTTTTTTTTCCCTTGCACCTGTGGTAGGAAAGATAACGATTAGCTAGACACATGAAAATTTCTGAGATTCATTTCGCTATAGGCTAGGATCAAAATATTTTAAGATTTAAGGGCTCCGCCTCGTCAGGGGTGTGTGTGTGTTAGTGAGGCGGGATGATAAGCGCGACGCTCGCTGGTGCTTCTAGCACGGTGTCTCCTCTGAACTGGCGCGCAGTCTTCTCGTCGTGCACAGGACAACTGTGGAATTTGAGCGGTTACCTTAACATTAAATGGCGGAGAACATAATGATACAGGTTTAGTGCAAGTCCAGTGGGTGCTTTCAAGAATCTCTACCGGGCGTTTCATGTCTAAAAAATTAATCTAATAACACGCGTTTTTAGCTCTATCTCTCCTAAAAAAAAAAAAAAAAAAGTACAGTTTAAAAACGAATTACAGAAACAAAACTACTCAACCGCCCTAAGCGTATTATTAAATGCTTTTCTTAAACACACACCACTCGGATATGATGAGCAGTTTTCAAATGGTGTAGTTTCTTCTGAAGCTTTGCGCACCATAAGCGTGATATTTGCTCACAACCTATATCCGGAGGACTATGGACCAATGAGAAATGCTCAGCCCAAAGCAGTGTCGTTACCACAGGCTACCACGTAGATACCGGAAAAATTCGCGAATTCATTTCGCGATAGGCTAAAATACAAATAGTTATACCTCAGTGCTGCCTCTGCTATTGGCTATGACTCTGGGCCAATGAGAAACACCCGACCAAAGCTTTATCGAATCACAGGCTGCTACGTTGGGACGTCTCACAAGACAGCAGCCAATGAGTGGGTGACATTTGACCTAGTTTACGTATAACTATGGAGTTCATCCTGCAGGTCATTGAACCTTCGAATTTTTCCGATCCCTAATTATTATTAAACAATTTACTCATTATGAAATTTTGTGAAAGGGATTAGACAATCCAGGCTTCACCATCCCCATGGCAGACCTAGTTCAAACATAACCTTGCATAAGCCATTTTACTGTTTGCATGACTATGCACTAAAACAACCACAAAGAGACATACTTCCACAGTCTGGGCAATGACAGAATGGATCATGAAATTTTTACCTCTAAATAGTATCGCTGGTCAATTTCCATGACTTATTTTTTTCAGGATTGAAAATCAAATGCCTGACTTTCCCTGACCAATTCCAACTACCTTGACTTTGCCTAGCAAAAATCCAACTTCCCAGACATTCACAAACTAATTCCAACTTCCTTAACTTTCCCTGACAAAGTCCAAGTTCACCGACTTGTAATGGCAGTCCAACTTTTCTCACTTTCCCTGACCAATTCCAACTTCCTTGACTTTTCCTACCAAAATCCAACTTCCCAGACATCTCAAACAAAGTCCAACCTCCATAACTTTACCCTGACAAAATCCAACGTTCCTGACTTTCCCTGACAAAGTCCAAATTCCCTGACTATCCAGAATGTGGACACCATGACACAGTTCACACTCCAAGGTGTGAGCCAGTCGGAGTGACGGAGCATGCCTAATGGTCATTAAAAGCGGCCAATGAGCTCGAGGCTGTGGCTCCGTGTGCAGAAGTCAGCGCTGCCAAAACAACTCCCGAAATAGGCCACCGACACGCGGACATCCTACCAGTCCGCCTTGTGACGTCACGCCACGCTGACCTTCAAACATCTGTATCTTTCCCCTCTAGTGGACAGTTCAGTATTTGGACAGTTATTTTATTCGTAGAGACCGGAAAAATTCGCGGATTCATTTCGTGATAGGCTAAAATTCAAACTTGTGAACAATTCTGCTGATTATGCTATTGGCTCGCAGTTTAACTGGAGCTCTCTGGGCCAATGGCAGACTATTTACCAAAGAAGCGTCGAATCACAATCCACCCAGTGGAGACGCCTCACAAGTTAGCAACCCAATTAACACGCGTGTTTGCTCGAGAAATGCAGTGGATAATGGAAGCTATACTAGAGGTCATTGAATCCGCGAATTTTTCAGGTCTCTATTTATTTGACAAGTCTCGGAGAAATGAATATTCTCGCCAGGCTAGACTGCATGTACTCAAACCACTCGAGGTACCCGCCTCGTCAGGGGTGTGTGTGTGTCAGCGAGGCGGGATGATAAGCGCGACGCTCGCTGGTGCTTCTAGCGCGGTGTCTCCTCTGGCCTGGCGCGCAGTCTTCTCGTTGTCACAGGACAACTGTGAAATTTGAGGGGTGACCTTAACATACTATGGCGGAGAAATGAAGATAAAGGTGTAATGCAAGTCCCTTAAGTGCTTTCAAGAATCTGTACCCGGTTGTTTTATTCCTTAAAAAAAAAAAAAAAAAAAAAAAAAAAAACCTCTTAAAAAACGCGTTTTACCCATTTTAACTCTTTTAAAAATACAGTTCAAAAACTTAATCCGAAATCAAAAGTACTTTTCGGCCCTCAGAGAACTCTTAAATGCGTTCCGTAAACAGCTGCCACTCGGATATCTTGAGTAGTTTTGAAATCGCGTTGTTTTTCTGTTTTTCCAGAAGCTCTGTGCACCGTGTGTGTGTCCAGACAGACGGCGCCCTTTAATACACGTGTCGAACTATATAATTTTTTTCATCTAAAGCTGTACTAAAGTAGCTAGTGAAGTTAAGTATTTGATAACTTAGATTTTTAATCATGCCAAGGCCAATCTATAAAGTATTTTAATGCCATGTTTTGAAACTGCGTCCTTCTTTGTAAAACAGCACATCCGGAATATGTCATCCCGGAGGCAGCCTGGACTCGGACGCGAGAATATTTCGAGACCAACTGTTCGTCAAAAAAATGGTGACATTGTCTGCGTTACGTAATCTGTTGGGTTTCTCACACGTACACTTCTATCTGCACACTAATCAGAGCCATTGTGAGTGGAAGCAAACACATCCTGAATGGCCCCGCCCAGAAAAAAAAAGAGACAAGATAAACAGGTGTAATTTGCACGAGTAGCTACATTTAATCGTATAGGTAATCGATGCTCAATAATGCTCGTAATGCTCAGTTTTCTTAAGTATATACATAGTAAATATATCATACTTGTTTTAGTCCATACTCTATATACCTTGCAAAATGTTAAACATGCTAAAATTTATAACAGATGTGTGTATACAAAAATGTACACACATAGGCCTATACATAAATCATACAAACAAAATGAAAAAATGTCTGAAAACTGTTATCCTTCAAAGCTATGCAATATTATTTTCTTGTAAATGTATATTTCAGTGAATCAATATCTCACTTTAGATTGTAACATGTTTTCGATATTTAAAATGCAAATATGTAAATACGTGTTATATAGCCAAGGCTCAACGTAAGTATAAATAAATGAATACCTAATATTAAAGACCGGAAAAATTCGCGGATTCATTTCTCAAAGGCTATAATTAGAGACTGGAAAAATTCACGCTTTCGATGGCCTCTAGGTTAGACTCCACAACCCCCTACATACTCAGGTTAAATGCCACTTGCTCATTGGCTATTGACTCGTGACACCTGTCAACTGGGAAGCTTGCGATTCGATATTTTTTTGTTGAAGGTTTTCCATTGGCTCAAACTCCTTCAGGCAAACTGTAAGTCAATCACAGAAGCAATATAAATATACAGTTGTTTGGGTTCTAGCATATCGTGAAATGAATTCGCGAATTTTTCCGGTCTCTAGATATAATTGAAAATAAAATGTCTTGCTTTGTGCTGCTACTGTGACTGAACTATAGTCAGTCTGATGGCCTTAGAACCAACAAAGTACCCTCAACGAAATAAGTATATCGGATCACAAGAATCCCAGTTGACAGATCTCAGTAGTCACTGGCCAATAAGCAGGTGTAGTTTGCCCGATAGCGTACAGGATCGTGAAGTCTATCCTAGACGTAACAGAACCCACGAATTTTTCCCATCTATACCACTACTTATTCCAGTCCCGAATCCAGCACACACGTGGAGTCGCGGTTACATAATCCACCCACAGCCGAACAGATCTAGAGCTGGGTTCATAAAACTACGCCAGAAGTTCAATAACGAAAGTTCTCAAATACTCGTTCATAAACCACGCAAAACGCGACGCAAGCATCGACCAACTTTCAAACTTCTTGCGTTTCCGCCTTCCATGTTTGAAACGAAAGTTCTGAAAACTTCTACTGACGGAGACATTATGTTAATTACGTTGTTTAAATTGTAGCTATAAATTACGTTTTCAATTGTTAAACTCATGCACGGTAAAAGAATACACAACTTAAAAATAATATATATTATTGAAAACTTCCAATGTTGTCATAAAATATATGAACAATCAAAAGAAGCCCGGGGTTAGAACTATTGTTTTCTACTGTTTTAAATTTTCAAGTTGTAGGTTTGAGACTTGCGTGCTTTATTTTCTTGCGTCGGTAGCGTCGTTGCGTCGTCCACAAACACGGCCTTACCTCCTTCCTGGCAAGGCCCCTAACCTCACTTTACTCATCCTTCAGGGAAACTACCGCGGCCGGAAATCACACGCGCGCTAAAAAAGAAAAACGTAACGGCGCCGGGCGGCAAACGAACACACTGCGCTCCGAGCAGCGGGCGTCCGGCCTGTAAACCCGGCAACAGACCTCCCCTCCCCACAACATTCCCTGATACCCGCTTTCCCCTACTCGATTCCCCCACTCCGCTCATCAACCTCCCCTCTGTACATCCGCCCATTGCAAGTTGGGACACCTGCTATAATTCACTCAGCTCCAGTCAGACGCCCGAACCCAAAAAGCAAGGAAGATAGAGCCGCAACTCAATGATATAACTAACGCTCTTACGTTCTTTGGAAATCAGCGAACCGTGCGGTATTTATAATCAACCTAACAACCTAAAAATTGTTAAATTTTCGAAAGCAAATGTTGGCAATATTGTTTTTTTTTTTTGTGGTTGTTCGTTGTTGGGAATATGCACTATAAATGTTTAAGATCATCAAGTTTGCAATACGTAAAAACTGAAACAATATTTTGTTCAAAAATTAAAATCTCCATAGCCGCAAAGTATGCGTGTTGAAAATAAATCATAACTTCCGTTTTAAATGCAAAAAAAAAAAAAAAAAACACGTATGCACATGGTAGCCAAACTTATTACATTGCTACCAACAATGTCAAATATATTTCCAAAGTATCGTATTTTGCAATTATACTCAATACCCCATTCCGTTAATACACCATTTCATAAATTATGAACTAAGAATATTTCTAAAATTACTTCTTTTTTTATTTAAGACGTTATATTTTAAAAAATTGCTACGTTTTCTTTATATTTAAAACTTAATTGTAGATGTTGGCATTTCTCAACCGCACAGCCTTTCTACTGGCTATATTGTTGCTGTTCAGTTGCGCCCCCTGGCCCGGCCGGCGAGGAGAAAGGGACGCTTTTCTTTTCACAGACGAGAGAGCCAAAACCCGAAGTTCCCCGAAGTTCATGCTTTTTTCCGTATCTTTTATGTAGCTATCCTAACTAAATCAACCGTCCACAATGTTTTAAAGTATTTATAATGTAGCTAACCTAACCTAATTGACCATTCGTATCCTTTTATCAACATCGCCATATTTATTTACAATGAACAAAAAAAACCGAAGATGCACGATCGGGCATTTGGCTCTCTCGTCTGTGAAAAGAAGGATTCCCGAGGAGAAACAATTTCGTCGGGCCCCCTCCTCGTATCTGAAGACTATGAAAACTATAGTGGCCACAACTGTAAAAGCCCGCTCTACAATGACACGCAGACGGAGACGTACCCGTACGGACTAGCTCGGCAATGCTGAGCTCTTCCGTTTACGTCGCTCCGTGAGACCAATAGAAGCCCGCTAATTGGCTGCGGTGGTAGCCATGTTTGATTATGTCATAAATAAGTACAAGAATATCTAGTGCTCTATTATGGGAAGTCATATTTTCAAAGACGAGAGAGCGAGCCAAACGCCCGATCGTGCATCTTCGTTTTTTTTTTTTTTTTGTTCATTGTAAAAGGTTAGGTTAGCTACATTATAAATACTTTAAAACATTGTGGACGGTTTATTTGGTTAGGATAGCTACATTAAAGATACTGTGAAATCATGTAAACGGTTTCCTAGCCTTGGATAGTTACATATTAACAAGTTATTTGCTAAGCAACCATAAAATGATTTTACAGTATTTTTAATGTAGCTATACTTACCTAATATAACCTACCATACACAATGTTTTAAAGTATTTATAATGTAGCTAAACTATCCTAATCGACTGCAAAATTTAATGCCACACCGGTTTATACAATGTGAGAGAACTGAAAAAAAAAGCGAGCATGAACTTCCTTCGGGGAACTTCGGGTGTGGCTCTCTCGTCTGTGAAATGAAGGCTTCCCCTCTATTATTACATTGTGGTTAATTTTTTATTATATATGTAAATATATGTAAATCCTGACCATTTTATGATATCGAAGCACTTTTTTTTAAAGATTAAATTAATATATCATAACTAGGAAGTTCTATCTCTTTGGTTGCCATTTGTTACGTTTCCGTTCACTAAAGCAGCAGAAGCGATAGTGGAATGTTCCGTGAGATACGTCTCCGTTTCATTCACCCCAGAAAAACTCTTCACCTTGGAACCTTCGCCTAGGGACTTCGCCGCCCAGGGGACTCCGCAGCACCCACGCCACTATCGCCCCGGAAAATCTCTCCCAGAGGCCGGCGTCCTGGGATTATATAGGCCCAGGCGCCACTTCTAGAATTCACGAGCGCGGCAGGAGCCAGTCGCGTCATCCCGCGTCGACCCGACGCCAGAATGATCGAGAAAGGCGTCGGCAGCTCGCGCGACGACCCGCGTGATTCCCAAATATGCCAGGTGTCAGGTAACGGCGCCGAGGCAGAGCGCCGCGGCCCTGCTTACATTTCGTAACAGTATAATCCACTCTAAATTGCCAGACGTACCCGAATTCGGGTACACGTATCCAAATTACCACGTCTGTACCCGGTACCCGAGTACATACGCTCGGGTACGCAAATGTACCCAAATATAGATGAAAAAATAATAAAAAAAAATAATGAACAATATTTACTTGGAATGGAAAACCAATAAGTGTGGAAAACAGTCTTTGTCCTAACCGTAACGCAATGGCAAACATTCCTTTCTTTTTGAAAACAGCCTCGGCTACGCTATATTCCTAAGGATCTGTGGAGAACCACAGGATCAAGTTGCCGCTAGTATCAAGTAAACAGTATGGCGGCGACATCAGGGTCAAGGATAACTCTCACTGAAAACAGTCTCGGCCATACTAGTAAATCACAACACAAATTTGCGTTGTAATATTTATATTACAGGCAATATTTACAATATTTTCTACCAACCTTTAACTTAAACATACCATTTTCCACTTGTGACTGGAATTGTAGTATGTATTCTGTATTCAACGTTTACATAACCCCCCTTTTACCCAACCATCCAACGGCGCATTTAGAATTCTTACGCACGGTCCTTAGTAGTTCAGCCAAGTTTACATTTAAACTATAAAAATTTATGCTGTCACGATATCGTGAGATTTAACAGAAATAGTGTAGGTACCTATATGGTATTAGTATTAAAGAATAAGCAATATTTTATCATACTTAATTTGTGTATGTACCTGAATGACTCGCGAACTGAGAACTTCTCGTACCTGAAAGTACACTAACTTAGATGTGAGGGTACTCTTAAATGGCACCGCCCACCCGGGCACACACACGGTGAGCAGACCATCAGGAAAACTGACACGATTTCAAAACTACATAAGATATCCGAGTGGGGTCTGCTTAAGAAAATCATTTAAGAGTTCGCTGAGGGCCGAAAAGTACTTTTGATTTCGGATTAAGTTTTTAAACTGTATTTTTAGAAAAGTGAAAATGGCTAAAAAAAAACAAAAAAAAAAGTGTTTTCAGAATTAATTTTAGGCATGAAGCACCCTGCAGAGATACTTGAAATAACTCAAGGAACTTGCATAACAGCTTTATCTTCATTTCTCCGTCATATGTTATGTCTACCGCTAAAATCTCATATTTTCCCTATGCACGGTTGAACTTAGATGCGATAATACGCTGGAAGCACCAGCGAACGTCGTACTTATCATCCCGCCCGGTAGAGGGCATCGAGCCAGCGGTAATCATTTAGCCAGAAGACAAGCGTATCCCGGGTGAAACAGAGACGAAGGCCCCAGGTGCAATTAATATTGTCGAACCTCCCTCTTCCCTGTCTCTTTTTTTTTTTGACGTGACGTCTAATAAATCGATGAACGCCGGCTGCAGGCACGAAAAAGTGTCCCGTTACGCACATTGTTCCGTTACCATGTGTCCCGTTACGCTGTGTTCCATTACGCTGTCGGCGAGTGCAGTAATAATAGGTTATGTTACAATTGACAAAAAAATAATGGTGATTCATATAATTGATGATAGATAGTATTTGATAACAGTTATTTATATGAAAACTTGTTCATAATTATATTTAAACTTTATAGCTAAACGCCAGTTTTTAAAATTAATTACAAGTCATCTACACGTGAACTGTTTCGTCGACTGTTTATAAAGTGAAGTGACAAGTAAATGTGGTTTTCATTGCTTATTACAACAATTTCGGCAATAAAGGTTAATTATTCTTGCATTTTAAAAATCTGATTACTAGTATAATTTCAAGTATTTATTCTTTTATTATTAAAATAAAAATGATTCAATTTTATTCATAAAAGTATGCAATCATATCATCAATGTTTTGTTATGACGTTGTCACGTTAAACTATCGTCCGTAAATCGACTTTACAGACAACCATTTTTTTTTGTAAATGGAAGAGAAATATTCATGTCAAATTACAGATATTTATGCATTTATACATTTACACGATAACAACTGAATCGCTACAAAATAGTGTTCGCAGTAATTCTGGGTTCGGATTTTATTTCGGGCATTTATGCTTTGTGTTGTCCCAGTACCTCCAATAGTTTAAGTTATTTGTAAACCGTTCCCTGAATAGCTTTCCAGTATTAACTGCGCACATTAATAGGCATAACTAGAGACCGGAAAAATTCGCGCTTTCGATGACATCTAGGTTAGACTCCACAACCCTCTACACACTCAGGCAAATGTCACCTGCTCATTGGCTACTGACTCGTGACACCTGTCAAATGGGACGCTTGCGATTCGATACTCTTTTGGTTGAAGGTTTTCCATTGGCTCAAAGTTCTTCAGATAAACTGTAAGCCAATCGCAGAAGCTATATAAAGGTACAGTTGTTTGGATTCTAACATATGAAATGAATTCGCGAATTTTTCCGGTCTCTAGGCATAACAAAAAGTCAAATTATTGAAAATTCTGTTGTTTTCTTTCCATGGTTTAGAAAAATTATGCTTCAATGAAACTTCGACTAAAATATAAAATTATGCGCCTATTTTCAGTAATACCTCGAAAAACGTATTTTCATATAGTATATGCAAAAATAGCCATAGACATATGTTGTACAAAGTTACAATATATTTCTTGTAGTATTACGAACTATATCTTGGCAACTGGTTTCCAACGGTTTCTTTTGTAGAAGTACAGAAACAAATTTTCTGTGTAACGATTTAAAAAAAAAACGTTAAACTGTAAACATTATCCGGCCATTATTGTAAAAGTGATGGGCGCGTATCGCATAACTAGAGACAGGAAAAATTCGCGGTTTCAATAGCCTTCAGGATAGACTGCACATTCCCCTGTACACTTGGGCAAATAACGCCAGTTCATTGGCTGCTGACTTGTGAGTCGTCTCAGCTGGTTAGTATGTGATTCGATCCTTCTTTGGTTGAGGGTTTATAATTAGTTGAAATTCGTCCAGAAGAACACTAAGCCAATAACAAAATCATCTAAAAGGTATATGTATTCGAGTTCTAGCCTATCGCCGAACGACACCGCGAATTTTTACGGTCTCTAGACATAACTTGTAAAGTTTCCAATGAATTATTCTAGCATTAGACTTGTAAATTTCGTCATACCATCAGGGTAATCTCAAATATACGTGGAATGAAAATGTCTTTGACTTTAATTAGAGCCACGATTATTTCCAGAGACCGGAAAAATTCGCGAATTCATTTCGCGATTGGGCTAAAATACAAATAGTTATACCTCAGTTCTGCCTCTGCTATTGGCTCACAACTCACCTGGATGACTCTGGGCCAATGAGAAACACCCGACCAAAACTTTATCGAATCACAGGCTGCTACTACGCTGGAACGTCTCACAAGACAGCAGCCAATGAGTGGATGGCATTTGACCGAGTGTACGTAGAACTATGGAGTTCATCCTGGAGGTCATTGAACCCGCGAATTTTTCCGGTCCCTAATGATCTCTCGTCTCCTCTTTTACATCACAACTGGCTCACGGCAATCAAGGGCACTGCAGTCCAATCAGCAACGTGAGGGAGATGTGTATGCACTTCAAGTCTACTTTGTTACCCAAACTGTGAAAGAAGTAGAGCAAATGCTTGTAATAGTTATGACTTGCGCATCTTGAAAACAATACTATATCACGCTTAGTAAAAAAAAAAATCTGTTGAAAATTATTGTGGCAGAACAACGAATGTAAGAGATAGAGCAATTAAATAATAATAATGGCGAGAAAAAAATAATCGCCAATGATGTGTAACATCTAATAATCGGTAACGAGCAAATGCATGTGTTCTCAAGTTGCAAATACACTTATAATAAGAAACTCAAACACGAAATTTAACGCAGAAATTTTTTAACTGATGCCGAGCGTGACAAGTGTACGCAGATTGTAATTTCAACTATTTTTCTTGACGCGAACCACGCGTAGTTTCTGCACCCGCCGCTAGAATTCGCTGCAGGAGCAACTATACGTTGACTATTAATAGAGACTGGAAAAATTCGCGATTTCGATTACCTCTAAGATGGACTCCACAACCCCCTACATACTCAGGCAAATGCCTCCTGCTCATTGGCTATTGACTCGTGAAACCTGTCAACTGGAAGCTTGCGATTCGATACTTTTGTGGTTGAAGGTTTTCCATTGGCTCAAAGTCCTTCAGAAAAACTGTGAGTCAATCATAGAAGAAATATAAAGATACAGTTTTTTGGATTATAGCATATCACGAAATGAAACCCGCGAATTTTTCCGGTCTCTAAAGCCTGCCCCACACGACACCCATTTCCTTAGCAGTTTTCGTGTAATTTTTATGCTAGCGCGCCTGTTCCCGTGTGGGTAACATTTCAGCACCCTTCCAAGGGGTCTGGCTCTGGGTATAAAAGTTTTCATAACAGAAGTCTTAGCCAAAACCGTAATAGAACGTGTTCTATTTTTCTGCTATACCCACGAGCTGAAGCCGTCAAGATGGCGGACCCATGTGTTGCAATATAACCCCGTATATAGTCTGTATTGTCAACATTAAGGGACGTAACAAATGTAATGGTATGCCAAATGAAACTTTATAATAGTAAAACTACTATGGAATATATTTGTTAAGCTGAAATTGCCACAGAAAGAAGTAATCGGAAATTTTAAAATACGTTATGAAAATACGTTGCAATTTATATTACCCATTATCTCCTATCATGTTCGTAGAAGTTGCGGTAGCGTAGTGGCGAAGGGCACGATGGCAGTGGTAGAAGGGTGATTTTGAACGTGGTTCGAATCCTCATCAATCCTATTTTTTTTAGTTTTTTTTAAATAACAGATAATTAAATTGTACATACTGTGCTTTCTGCAAATATAAATTATTAGAATTAATTTATGATATAATATTATTAACTACATTTAGGTGTCTCAGTCCATTGATTTTATTCATAGTACTACGTACCTAGATTTATTTTTACTTTTAAAAAAGTAAAGTAAAATCACATGTTCACAAATAATTTAAACCAAAAGTTAATTTTATAATTAAAACGCCAACGTTTATTAAGAAACGAGTGTCCATAAATTAATAATGAATAAACTGATACTTCATAGCGACACACCTGTGAGGGTAAAAAAAAAAAAACATGCAAAATGTTTTTCTTCACCGAAGATTTAAATTTATTACGCGGTATGTGCGTGTTTATTTGTCTCACTGGGTTACAAAAAATATTAGTTACAATTCCTCTAATTATGTAGTTAAATATATAAGTAATCAATAAATATTATATATAACATATATGAATCGGTAACATTTTTTTACTATTACAATGAAATTAGCTTGATTAACTGTATAATTAAATTAATATTAGAATTTAAACCGTACATAAACTACATTTAGTAAACCCAATGTCCCTTGTATCATTTAAATTTATATATTTTTAGATTTTGAAATTAACCTACAACTTAAAAATATATTTGTAATTCCAAAATTGCTCTTAATTTGTTTTTAAATACTAAACCAATTTTGTTATTTATTTGCAAATGAAAAATATAAGATAAAATATCAAATAATATTTCCGCAAGTTACATAATTTTTAACACAAACAGGTGTAACTTTCACTTTTTTTTTCTGCTATACAAATTTTTATGAAAATTTTTATACCCATGGGTATAAGAGAAGTTATAGCAGAAAATGGGCATCGTGTGGGGTGGGCTTACCTATTAAACATTCCATTTGCAGAGCGAAAGGTTAAACTGTATTATAAAAAGGCTCCGATAAGAGCGAAAAAAGACTTGAAAATAATATATACTAAACCCCGGTTTTTGACCTGATTTTTGACACGGAATTTTATCTAAATACCGCCCATCTAGTCCGTCGATACTTAGAGACCGGAAAAATTCGCGGGTTCATTTCATGATATGCTATAATCCAAACAACTGAATCTTTATATTGCTTCTGTGATTGACTCACAGTTTATCTGAAGGACTTTGAGCCAATGAAAAACCTTCAACCACAAAAGTATCGAATCGCAAGCGTCCCAGTTGACAGGTTTCACGAGTCAATAGCCAATGAGCAGGAGGCATTTGCCTGAGTATGTAGGGGGTTGTGGAGTCTATCTTAGAGGTCATCTAAATCGCGAATTTTTCCAGTCTCTACTGTAAAGTTTCCTTTTAGGCTTTTTTGAACCTCGGTTCCGCGCCGTCCGCCGCGGATGGCCGTAACTGTGGTTCGTCACGCACTTCCGTTCCCTGCGCATTCAACTCGTGGCCGGTCACTCCAGGGGCGGTGACGCACGGGGGGGAACCGGTCAGTCGCGCCGCCCGCGCATGCGCGTCCCCTCCCTGGCTGGAACCACCCCCGTTTACTGCGCTCTTACGTCAAGTCAAGGCTGGTATCCACGTCACACAGGTATTCACGACAACCTCGACCGCACAGTTGGAAACATCTGTACGACCTTATGCTCTAGAGTGCTTTCCCAAGGCTGGTGTGTACGTCACTCAAGTTGGAGCCGATCAACATTTTTTTATTGCCAATACCAGATAAAGTATTTCAGATAGAACACTTAAGTTATATAACCACACAGCTGCAACAAAAAAAAATAATTAGAGGGGGGGGGGGGGGGGGGGGAGTATTCTCTCAAGTCGGTTTACGGACGATAATTTTACGTGATAACGTCATAAGAAAACATTGATAAAAAAATTGCAAACTTTTAAATTTTCAAATATTATTTCACAGTTTTTTTGCGAATTAAATTTGAATAATTTGTTTAAGTATAATGACGAACAATTAGTTTAAAAGCCCGCCCTAACCTGTTATATTATTAGGGACCGGAAAATTTCGCGGGTTCAATGACCTCCAGGATGAACTCCATAGTTATACGTACACTCGGTCAAATGCCATCCACTCATTGGCTGCTGTCTTGTGAGACGTCCCATCGTAGCAGCCTGTGATTCGATAAAGCTTTGGTTGGGTGTTTCTCATTGGCCCAGAGTCATCCAGGTGAGTTGTGAGCCAATAGCAGAGGCAGCACTGAGGTATAACTATTTGTATTTTAGTCTATCGCGAAATGAATTCGCGATTTTTTCCGGTCTCTAAAAGATAATTTTACGCGATAACGTCATAAGAAAACATTGATGAAAAATTCCATACTTTTTAATTTTAAAATATTATTTACAGTTTATTGCAAATATAATTTTAATAATTTATTTAAGTATAATCACGAACAATTAGTAGGGACTGGAAAAATTCGCGGGTTCAATGACCTCCAGGATGAACTCCATAGTCCTACGTACACTCAGTCAAAGGTCACCCACTCATTGGCTGCTGTCTTGTGAGACGTCCCATCGTAGCAGTTTGTGATTCGATAAAGCTTTTGTTGGGTGTTTCTCATTGGCCCAGAGTCATCCAGGTGAGTTGTGAGCCAATAGCTAGAGATCGGAAAAATTCGCGAATTCATTTCGCGATAGGCTAAAATACAAATAGTTATACCTCAGTGCTACATATTTACTTTGTTTAATAAACTGGACTACAAATTGTGCTTTAAGCAAATATGTATGAATAAACTACATTTTATTTGTTTATTTTATTGTTATAATATTATTAAATACATAGTTTAGTCCATTATATTGATTATTTCATACCAGGCGATCCTAAACCATTTATTTTTGATTAAATTAAATTAATTACGCTTATTAGGAAATGCATGTCCATAAATACACATAGGTATTAAATAATTAATCTCTATAACAGTCTAACTATCCTTTAATACACTGCTATAATTTATAGTCCACTAACGTGTGCAGAAACTTTACAGCATTCACGTTTTAGTTATTTTTGACTCATAGGCAGTATTTTAATAACATTCATAGTCCAGAACCAAGTCAAAAGCCACTGTTTAGTAATTTTTGACATGACAACGTCTAATAAATCGATGAACGCCGGCTGCACGCACGAAAAAGTGTCCCGTTACGCACATTGTCCCGTTAGGCTGTGTCCAGTTACGCTCATTGTACGCTTGCGCCGCATCTATCTCTCTTCCACACGATTGGAACAACCATCGATTTTACTTTTCCGAGGCACATTAAACTTGAAACACTCCCATCAGTTTCCTACTTTTCCTATCATCGTCACAGATTGGAAGAAGTTAAATAGCAATCATGTATTAAAGTTATAGTTAAAATAATCTCTTCGTTAAAGTAATAAACATATTTGAATTAATGAGTGCAAATAAAAGTAAATTTATCAATTAAATTGTAGATTTCATTTCACTCTTTCTTTGTATCCATACAAAATAGTGATAATTCAATAAAAATGATTCAATTTTATTCATAAAAGTATGCAAACATTTCATCAATGTTTTGTTATGACGTTGCCACGTTAAACTATCGTCCGTATACCGACTTTACAGACAACCAATTTTTGTCCGCTTCATAGTACCGTAATCACAGGCGCTTGCGCCGCAAACATGTTACGGAGCACCATAGTTGCTGTGGTTACCACAGAAACGGGTTGGGAATCCGACTCGCCCACCCTCCGCGCGTGCGGCCGGCTACCGGTCACTCCCGTGTCGGGTGCCCGACACTCGACACTCGACACGGGTTCCCGTCGACACCCGCGTGGCGAGTTGACGCCCGTCTGCTTACGGGGCCCGCCGCTCACGGGTGTGTGTGTGTCAGCTTTGAATATATAAATATATATACTGTATAGAAGTCGCCAGCCCAGGTTAAAATTTCTAATACGGTTTTGAGGTAGTTGGTTAATTCACCGCCGCAATCGCCACCATCTCTAGGGCATCAACTTGTGGTGGTCCCTAGCGGACAAGTGTCGAACTCTTCAAACACCCCTTCCCCCTCCCGTTGAACGAACTTGAGCTGCAGTGAATGATGGGTGAGGGGTGCGGGGAATGACAGCGGGCGATAGAGCTGCGCTCTAACGTGTAAATAACAACTAAGACGATACAGGGTGTTACGGCAGCGCACTGCAGCGGTGAAGTTCCCAAGCTGCTCATTATACGCTTTCGAAAAACGTAGAGTAAATCCTATCCACTCGCGACTTCTATACAGTATATATATTCAAAGGTGTCAGTGAGGCGGGATGATAAGCGCGACGCTCGCTGGTGCTTCTAGCGCGGTGTCTCCTCTGGACTGGCGCGCTGTCTTCTCTGGGAAGCCTTTATTTCACAGGCGAGAGAGCCACACCCGAAGTTCCCTAAAGTTCACGGTCGCTTTTTTTTCTTCCGAACCACAAAATATGTATTTATTTGGGATGTAGCTTACTCATACGACAAATAATTTTTTTATATAGTTTTACGTTTCATGGTCCATAGACCCCAAGGAGGTATTAAGTAGAGGTATCAGTCTAGGGAGTGGGTGTGTCTTCTGTATTTAAAGTCGACGCTCTGGTTAGCAATTGGATAGCAAAATAAATAATTGTAGCTGTATAAAGGCTAATATGCTATAAATTTGTTTAGTAGCTTAAAGTGAGTTCGCTTTGTTATTATGTTTGTTCTGTTATATTATTTTGTTACTATGTTTGTTTAGCGATGTAGTGAATATCGCTAAACAAACATAATAACAAAACATCTGAAAGAAATTAGCATTAAATTTCATTAAAATCAAAAACTTTTTTTCTGTGCAGATAGGTAAGGGGGTTAAGGGGAAGTTTTCATTTTCACTTCAAGTATTAACATGGCAAATATTGTACACACTAATTACCTTACTTCTTGCCAACATGTCTGGAAGCCATATTTCTTCCAAAAAATGGTTGACAAATATGGTTTTGAGAAGAAAAATTTACAGTTTCATTTCAGCTTCTCAGAACAAATAACCACTCTATACACAGGGTCAAAATACACTTCCAGGAGATTCAGCGCATTTTCATCTCGTGATTGACATTTTTCTCTTCGGCGATACAAATTGAAAAATGTACAAGATGATTTATAGTTCGCGGTCTCTCACTGCAAACAAAATAGGGAATTATGTAATTTCAGTTATAGTAGCTAATGCTTACTTTTTTCCTGCCTGATATTCAAATTCTTTCAAACACAACATTCTAACGATACTTTTATTTTAGTATTATCTTTGAAAGATTTGTGCAATGGGAGTGCATGACTTGATGTAAGCTTTTGAACATACGCCATTGCTAAACACATGTACGTCTGAAGAAGAAAACTACAAAAAACCCAAAAGACAAAAACACAAATTAAGCAAAAAATTGCTGTTGTCAATAGGATATAAACACCACATAATATTCCATAACAGGAATATGGTCAACAAACAAAGAAAAACAAAGAAAAAAGGACTAACAGAACGAAAAAACTCCCACAAATGATGACAGCACAAAAATATTTAACAAAAATAATCAGCACAACAATTGAAAAGAGACAAAAACACGACAAAACAAACACAATAGTTTTCCAAACAGAAGATAACGAAACAAAACCCACAAATAATGACAGCACAAAAATATTGAACCCAAAAAAATCAGCACAACAGTTGAAACGAGACAAAAACACATTTGTTGACCATATTCCTGTTATGGAATATTATGTAATGTTTATATCCTGTTGACAACAGCAATTTTTTGCTTAATTTGTGTTTTTGTCTTTTGAGTTTTTTGTAGTTTTCTTCTACAGACATACATGTGCTTAGCAATGGCGTATGTCCAAAAGCTTACATCAAGTTTATTTTAGTAGTTTCAACATCAAT
Source organism: Bacillus rossius redtenbacheri (assembly GCF_032445375.1). Lineage (NCBI taxonomy): Eukaryota > Metazoa > Arthropoda > Insecta > Phasmatodea > Bacillidae > Bacillus > Bacillus rossius. Next base: position 374,336,824 of record NC_086330.1, read on the forward strand.
TTAGTAAGTATAAACCCATAAAAGCCTAGTGGTATGTTCTTCCTTATTTTTAAGAGAAAAAGACACAGGCTAACTCACTAAAGTTTGCTTTAGTTGCGAAAATTCAAACGCCTGCAGCAAGTAATTTTTTTTTTAAAAAGGAAAACAACAATTAAAAAATCTGCGTGAGTGATGTGTAAACTTCTAACCTCGGTAAGGAGCGAATTCACGTGTTCTCATGTTGCAAATAAACTTATAATATAAAACTTGGACACGAAATATAACGTAAAATTCTTTAAAATAACGTCGAGCGTGATAAATATACTAAAACCGTGTTTTCTGTAGAATTTAATCGCCAAAAGCCAGGTTACTGGGGAAGTTTTGAGGGAAAGGAGTTGTTGTGTTGTCAGGTTGGTAAATGGAAAAGGGATGTGTTTTTTTTTTTTTTTTGTATCTTTGGAGGGAAAAAAGGGACAGAGGAAAAAGGAGTGTGTAGGGGGTGAAGGATATAAGATGGAAGTAGTATGTATTTTGTGGAAGGAAATGTGAAAGAAAATAAAGGTGATATAGTTTGAGAAACTGTTGTAGTTATTTGAAATAACATTTTCGACTATTCTGGACACCAATCACACGTAGTGTCCACTTCCGCCGCTAGAATTCGCTGCCGGAGGATCTGCGTCAACTAACGAATCACACACAGAAATAATGTTAAAACTATTTAACGAAACTGCTCCGATAAAAGAGAAAAAGATTTGAAAAAAATACTAAACCTCGTATTTGGAGCTGACTTTTGATAAGGAATTGCATTATAATACTGCTTGTCATGTTAAAATTCATTAAACAGTTAATCACTATATAGTATAATACAAAGTCGCTTCCCGCTGTCTGTCTGTCCCTATGTATGCTTAGATCTTTAAAACTACGCAACGGATTTTGATGCAGTTTTTCTAATAGATAGAGTGATTCAAGAGGAAGGTTGATATGTATAATACATGCATAATATAGTAGAGAAACACTGATAATTTTAGAGGTTTCTAATGTGATGTCGTAAATAATCACATTTTTTTTTTGCGCTTACATTGCAAACGCTGGCTGAACGCTACGAGATAGATCAAAATAATGTACTACAGTATTGTACACCTTAAAAAGGTCTACAAAAAAGTCCGCGATGGTATATGTCTATCTCTTAGGGATAACCCACAATAACCATTTTTTATCGTTTACTTTTTACGAGAAATAATGGCTTATTTACGAAGCGATTTTAAGCAATACAGCATTAATCCTTATCCAATTAAGTACCTTAAATACATTGTGCATTTAATATAAATCAATATGGCCCTTTACAGCATGTAATAAAAATGAATATTGTCGAAGATATTACATATTTAAAATTCAGGGATATAGCGGTTGCGGCGGTACCAGCCGGGGGGCCGGTATATAAAGACATTCTGTAGTATATTTAGTATCAGCATTGCACCCGTGCGATTTCAGGGCGGGTCGCTAGTACTATAATGTTTCCCTTTGGCTTTGTGAACTTTGGTTCGCGCCATCCTCCACAGATGGCAAAACGTGGTTACTCATTTCCGTTCCATGCACGAAATTTCTACAACCATATGTATACCGAGAGCAAAGATGTTTATACACAAAAAAACATTCGTGGCCGTTATTTCTTGGCCTTTGACAGTAACGAGCGCAACATGCGACTGTACTGGCCTGTAGCCTCCTACACGCCAAACCAATAATAGCGTCAACAATAGCGAACGATCAACGATTATACCGCTGTTTAAAACCAGTTACACCAATGACAGTTTATACCCGGTACTTCATCAATCTTGATTCAAGGGCCCTGTGGCGCAATGGATAACGCGTCTGACTACGGATCAGAAGATTCCAGGTTCGAATCCTGGCAGGGTCGCTACACTATTTTTTTTTTTTTTTTTAAATTTTACCGTTGACCAAAATTGCTGTTTATAAGTGTTATTGGCATAATTATTCCTATAACATATATTGGTATATATTTCACTGTCTCGTTTGCGCACATGTATATATATCTATCTATCTATCTATCTATCTATCTATCTATCTATCTATCTATCTATCTATCTATCTATCTATCTATCTCTATCTCTCTCTATCTATCTCTCTCTATCTATCTCTCTCTATCTATCTCTCTCTATCTATCTCTCTCTATCTATCTCTCTCTCTCTCTCTCTATATATATATATATATACATATATATATATAATTTATGTTACGAAATAATATTGTAATTATTTCTACTAACCGATGCGACGCAGCAGTAATAAAAAAAAAAACAATGAGTTCACATTCAGGATGTCCTGAGTTTAAATTATGGTTCACCTACCCTGATTTCGGCGGACTATGGTTTCACTTAATAATTCCTTGGCTGGTCTCTTAACCAATCAGCAATCAGTGTCATGTAGATCCGTCTTTATTTACCACGTGGTCCCTCGCGTTATCGTCAATAAAAAAAAGTTTACTAAATACTAAACTGTAAAATAAACGATATATATCAAACTAACTTCCAATGTATTGGTGAGGTGCAATATTAAGCGTATATTTGTGTAATGATGCTTGTTTAGCCATGAAAGCATGAGTCGTCTGGAAATTATTTTATTTGTCGCTAGAGCCGTTACAGTTTACTAGATACACTGGAAACCTGTTATGTGGAATGCCATACCGAGGAACGTGAATTTCCTGTTTCAAGTTCCAGAATGATTTATTGTGTACAGTACCGAAATGACATTCCGCATTACAGTGATTCAATGCTTATCAATGAACACGGTTACGGCATTAGCAATATACAAAAACGCATCCCGGCCTATTTTCACTGGCATTTTGGCCTACCTCTACATGTCTTGCATAATTACCCACTGTTTTGTATAGAAAATGCTCTCAGCACCTGTTCACACCCCTAAAAATAAGACAGAAAGACGCCATCTTGGTTTCAACAGTTTTTAGGCCATAACGATTATCGGTCGTTTAATTGTCAAAATTTGGCTTCGTTAGAATATAGGTAGTACATATTTATACCTTTTGCTGTAAGTTTGTAGTATGTAGCTACCACAAATAAGTTTCCCCGTGAATTCATTGGCGGTTGATATTGAATTCGTTTTTTGTATGACCTCAACTTTAATAATATTGTCAATAAACACTGTTTTATGAGCCTTGAAAATCTCTTAGCGTACGAATTCTGCCTCAACAAAGGCATATTCTCAATATTATGCTTAACCTCTTCTCGAACTCGCAATGTCCACGAAAACCGACCAAAAATTGTCAACATTGGTGACAAGCCAATGTCTTAAGACCTTGTCACACACTCAAATTAAAGACTGCAATTTATTTGGTAACTGGTTGAAGGGATAATATTGGACGAAATATGACCTTCAATTAACTCCATGAAATAACCTCAATACATTTTTATAACTGTCTCACCATCAAAGTTCATTGTTAGTTCAAGTTAGCATTAACCTTTCAATTTTAATCTTACGTTAAAATTTAAAATGCATAATGTATTACCATGCTGGATGGAAAACTTAAACTTTTCATGAGTAGGGACTGAAAAAATTCGCTGTTTCAATGACTTCAGGATATACTACACAATCCTCTGAATATTCGGGTAAATAAAACCTGTTCATTGGTTGCTGATTTGTGAGTCATCTCAACTGGGTTTCCTGTGATTCGACGACACTTATTTGGTTGAAGGTTTCTCACTGACCAAATGTACGTGTATTTAAATTTTAGCCTACCACGAAATGAAGCCGCGAATATTTTCGGTTCATTGTAATACGTTTTACGCATTGCTTAACTTTTAAAACATTGGTTATTTTTAATGATATATAAATACTCATTGCATAATAACACATTCTTTAAAAGTTTTCGAGACATTGTTCACGTTTTCAGGATAAATTATTTTATGTATTACATACATAACCTCTTTATTGTCAAATTTGTTCTGTTCAATTAGGATTTGCTGGGACGGAGAAACACACATTTCCGTTTTCGCTGGGTGCAATTCCGATTGGCTGATTCCGCCACCAAGCATCAAATATATTTAAGAACATGTTCTACGTATAAAATTTTATAGGAAAACTCGAGTAATGAAAGTTGCTTCAGCAGTGACGTCTTCGATGAAATCATAACCCTCAAACCATTTTGCTCGTTTGTTAAATTTCCGTGCAGTGTGGAGGAAGCGGCAGACGCGACAGTGGGAATGTTTTCCGGGAGATCAATCTCCGTTTGCGTGCCATTGTCAAACGCGCTTTTGGGCTGAGAAGCCTAAGATGCCCATCAAGTTCTGTCCCTGCCCGAACACGCCCGAATATTCACCTTCGGCCAACCTCGGGATTTGTTTTATTTTTGCGCAGGAAAAATGAATTCAAATGTTAAAAGTGGTCGGTTAGGTTAGTTACATTAAAACACTTTAAAAACACTATGAGCGGTTAATTAGGTTAGTATAGCTACATTAAAATAAACAGAGAAATATAAATAAACCCGAGGTTGGCCGAAGGTGAATATTCGGGCGTGTTCGGGCAGGGACAGAACTTGATGTACATCTTAGGCTTCCCCTTTGGGCTGCCCTGCGTCTTGAGAGATCGTGCGGCCGTCCGTAAGGAAAGTACGGATCGCTGAGAAGATGGGGAGCCACTCGGCCGTATCGAGCCCGGTAGAAACCGGTTCAGCAGCTTGCAGCCTGCAGCTGACAGCGCGTCTCGCGCGGGTCGTTACCAGAACGCCGGAATACCATAATGCCGAATGTCAAAATTGACCACAACGCCGACAGCTAGAAAACTGCTGTGTACCACAACACCGAAATAAGAACTGAATGAATTTGTGTGTGTGTCTTAAATGTACCTTAACGCCGAAAGACCACAATCAAACCTAACCTAGCATAATATAACATAACCTAGCCTAGCCTAGCCTAGCCTAACCTAGTCTAACTTAACCTAGTCTCACCTAACCTAATTTAACCTAACCTTTGTGGCAGTCCTGCAATGACATTTTTCGGCGTTAGTGTATTTCGGCGTTGTGGTACACAGCAGTTTTCTAGCTGTCGGCGTTGTGGTCAATTTGGCATTTCGGCGTTGTGGTCAATTTGGCATTTCGGCGTTGTGGTCAATTTGGCATTTCGGCGTTGTAGTACGTCCCCGTCTTGCGCATGCAACAGGCGTACAGGTACATACCTAGTGTGGCTGGCTTTAGAACTATAAATACCCATTTACAACAGTATCCATAAACGAATGCTCCAGTTATAAATGTTAATAGTATCGACAAGCATGGTAGTGTTTCGGTTCAAGATCACAATTGAAGGATAACTCAGTTTTAGATAAGCGCATGCGCGACTACTGCTTTGTTATTTTATCGCTTACCAGCGCCACCTGCGCAAAATGGCGCCTCCTGAGCGTAGAGAGTTTTGTGTTCTGCAATTCGCTACGAGTGAATCTGTGCGTTTCGTTTAACGTCTGTGGTCAAACATCAGCCGATGGTCGAGACGACAAGAGCTATTTTTCGCTGGCCTCCACATTCACCTGACATAACGCCATTCGACTATTTTTTTCCTTTGGGGTTTAATAAAAGATCGTGTCTACGTTCCGCCACCAGAGTTGAGACACGCAACTGAAGAGGCTATTGTTCAACTACTCCGGACAAGTTAACCAAAGTGTGGGAAGAATTGGACATTAGGTTGGATGTAGGCGTATAACTAAAGGTGCACATAATGGACATTTGTAAAAAAAAAAGTTTATTTACCTTCATTTGATGTATTATTTGTTGTAAATAGTCTAAAATAAATTAACATTTTATAATATACCATGGAAATTGGGACATCTTTTATGGACATCAAGTACTACGAGAGAAGCCTATGATGTACATTCTGTATTGCACAGACCCGAACAAGCCCGAATATCTACCTTCGGCCAACTACGGGATAATTTTTTACTTTACAAAATTGTTGATGGTTGGTTATGTTAGGTTAGTATAGCTACATTAAAAATACTGTCAAATCATTTTAACGGTTGTTTAGGAATTGGCCGAAGGTAGATATTCGGGGTTGTTCGGGTCTGTGCAATACAGAATGTACATCATAGGCTTCCCGTACTACGAAAGACCGAGAAACGCAACAATAGGCTCAGCGAACTAGCGTTTCAACTTCCGTTTCCGCCTTACATATATTTGAAGTGAAGTGTTCCGAAAACTTTTAAAAGATGCGGGCGTTATGTGAATTGAAGGACACGATGTGGTTTTAATTATGTACTTTCATACAGTGAAAAGAAAACAGCACTTTTTGATCAAGTTTAATATGTTCTCATTAGAAACCGGAAAAATTCGCGGGTTCATTTCATGATGTGCTATAATCAAAATAACTGTATCTTTATATTGCTTCTGTGATTGATTCACAGTTTATCAGAAGGACTTTGAGCCAATGAAAAACCTTCAACCAAACAAGTATCGAATCGCAGGCTTCCCAGTTGACAGGTGTCACGAGTCAACAGCCAATGAGCAGGAGGCATTTGCCTGAGTGTGTAGAGGGGTTGTGGAGTCTATCTTGGAGGTCATCGAAATCGCGAATTTTTCCAGTCTCTAGTTATAATGATAAACATGACTTATTATTCCCCCCCACCCCCCCCCCCCCCAAGGGTTTGTGATGTTTTGCGACTTGTGTGCGCTATAAGGCTCCTTTCACACGGGAAACTTGTCTGCCGGCGACAGCAGTTACATACGCAGCATTGGTATAGTGTTCACACAGTAGTCTGTCGCCACCGTGTCGCCGGGAGACAGGCTATCAGTCGCCGGGTACCTGCTGTCGCCGAGAGACTGAAGACTCGCGAGCGACTGCAGGGGCATTCAGTAGCATTGTTGCTGTCACACGGTAGACTTGTCTGCGATGGCGTCCGGTCAAGTGTTTTTTGATACTGAGAAGTTTATTCAAGAAATTCGGCAACGTCCCACATTATGGGACATTTCATCAGCAGATTAACATAAAAACAACAATATTAATCTATTCGACCTAGATACCTAAGAATAGATAACAGTCCAGATAAGTAGTTTTACTTATTGCGTTATGCATGAACAATTTCGGCCAATTTATTGATATACTATTTAATTTTGATTGACTAATTAGCAATGAAAACACACAAATGTCTATACAGCGATTATCCTTTAAGCTGTATCCTGCCTCTAATATTATACTAAATTCGCCTGTGATATATCTGGCGTCTTGTCTGCCACTAGATTAAAGATACTGTGAAATCATGTAAACGGTTTCCTAGCCCTGGATAGCTACATATTAAAAAGTCATTTGCTAAGCAACCATAAAATGATTTTACAGTATTTTTAATGTAGCTATACTTACCTGATATAACCAACCATCCACAATGTTTTAAAGTATTTACAATGTAGCTAACCCATCCTAATCGACCGCAAAATTTAATGCCACGCCGGTTTATACAATGAGATAGAACCGGGGGGGGGGGGGGGGGGGGGGGGGGAGGAGCGAGCATGAACTTGGGGGAACTTCGGGTGTGGCTCTCTCGTCTGTGAGATGAAGGCTTCCCTGAGCGTCCATACGTACCTGCCATGGCGCCGTCCCTTGGCGGTCACGTGAACACACCACACCACGTGATCACAGTGGACACTGCCCGCCGCCGGCATGCGTGACTCGCCGCAGGCGAGACTGAGTGCGCCACACGAGGTGCGCAGTGGTCTCCCTACATCGAACGACTCCCCACACCTCCCCCCCCCCCCAACCCACCTACCATACTAAAATTAAACTTTCATGGTCACGTTGCACGGTGCACGCACGCCCGATGCGTGCTCTGAAATTTTTAGCATTCCCACCCCCCTCTCCAAAAAAAAAAAAGAGCTTCTTGGCAAGAAAAAAAAGGGCGGAAAATGGAGGGGGGGGGGGGGGGGGGATTAAATTTGAAGACCTACCGATGGAAATACGACAAAATTTCATAAGATCAAAAATTGTAAACGTTATCTATTTCAATCGACCTGCCAAGTTTGAAAAAAACTGTTGTCTTTCCAGTGGGACGTGGAAAATATTGTTGCGAACGAAAACAGGACCGCGACGCGCGCCAGGTTCGGAGCTGGCCGGTGGCCCCTGCACGGCCACTGACGTCACGCGCCGTCCGTTGGCATGCCACGCGTGCCTGGCTGCATTTCTAGGGTCCTCGATACCCCCTCCCCTCCGCTCCACGCGCACCCTCCCGCCTCGGGCTATTGTCAACTCTAGCGTCCTAGGGATTCCGGGCTTTCAGAGGCCGCCGCGAGGAGTGGCGTGGATGAGCGTCGCTGTTCTGGGTGTTTCGGGCGTCGGGACGAGCCAGGATGACGCGACACGTCACGGCCGCTCTCGTCCGTTCGAGAAGGACGCCGCGGGCATATAAGCGACGACGCCGGCCTCCGCGGGAGTTCCGAAGGTTCGGAGGGTTCCGCGAGTGAAGGGAAGTGCGACATCGGCGAAGAGGGTGAGAGACCCTCTTGAGAGTGGCGCGACGCTGAGTTCGACTGGACCGTGAGAGTGCGACTGAGTGGCGCGAGACTGTGTGTGTGGACAGGCGCGAGGTGAGGGGCGAACCACTGTCGAGCCCAGCTCCAGTGGGGAGTGCGGACTGCGGAACTGGACAATACATTGAGTGACTTGCGGATAAACACTTTTAAGTTCAAGTTATTGGTGATGAGACATCTTTAAGCACAAGAATTGATTAGTAATGTAAATATTAGTAATTAATAAACCTGCAATAAAACTTCATTGGGCTATTCCTTACGAACCCAGTTTCCCCATATTATACTTGTAAAAATATTTTGAAAATTAGTTTTTAAAAATTTGCCAAATTGCCCCGGATCTAAAAGTCTGGCTCTACGTAAACTATAACCGATAGAGATGGGACATAAAGTCATAGGCCCAAACTTGTAGATATTAGTCCAATTTAATATATATATCACCTGCCATTTAGCTACAGTCGACCTCCAGAAAAAAAGAAAAAAGTGTCTGCAGTTGACTAAAATTTTACGTCCTTTATTTTTAGTTCTTATCGGGGGTTAATTTAAAAAAATTGTTAACTTTTTGAATTTTTTCTGTCGGTTACAGGTTAATATATAGTTATAAGCTTGCCAAATTTCAGGTTTTTAACTATCTAGAAGTAGTTTAGAATTTTTATATTGATGCAGAAGCGGATCAAATATCCAGCCTGAATCTAATGTCTAGAATATGTTATTAATATCTAGATATAAAGACTCGATCCCACGATTAAAATTGGGAAAGGGGGGGGGGGGGGGGCCTTCTGGTGCGCCTTCCAAAATTAATTTTGTATTCGCCCCTGTATCGATGAGCGAGTAAGTCGCAGATATGGATTGCACCTAAATATATAAATTACATTACGCCTAGTGAGGCATCGGTAAACAGGGTCTTCGCACCAACAATGTAGGTACTAGGAAGAACACTGGGATGCCAACTCGAGGTCAGTGCTACCAACTTCTAGGTACACAAATTAGTAATCTCACTTAATTACTCATTAAATAAAACACCCGTTGAACAAACGCGATAAAGTAAGTGCCAAATGATACCCACTACAAAACATTCGGCAAACTTATACAGCAATGAACTAATTAATCTATTTAAATGTTTAAAAGTAACATTGGTTTCAAAACAAATCAATATTAAAAAAACTAAAATATGAATTACAGTTTATATTCATTCCAAGAAATAAACAAAATATTTTCATTCTCATTTGATAAGGCAAGCTTGCAGTTTTTAATTCTTGAATCTCTTTGGAGGTAAATTTTTGTTCAAAGCACGCCCAATAAAATTAACTGGATTTAAATATACATGATTTTACCAAAATTATCGTGCCATATTTTCAGCAACAGCCAACCGGCTATGAATGCATGACACTGTCATTAAGTGTGGCTGTTTTCGTAATAAATCAAGAACACCCCGTAATTCCGTGAATGGAGTTCTGCATCAGTAAAATAAATACCTAACATCCGTTAATACTTGGCAGCACTGCGAGTTTCATAAATTATTAACATGCCATCGAACACCCGTCTCGCCGCACAGGTGAAGCCTTGCCTTTGAATATATATACTGTATATATATTCAAAGGCCTTGCTAAGCAAGCTTTGCAATGCGTCCGCGCAAGAGCGGATCCAGACAGCAGCTTTCTGACAAGTCCTGTGGGCGGAAGGGAGGGGAGACATTGATCTCTTGCCAAGTGGAAAGATACAGTCATTTAACGGCGTGAAGCAACAGGCACATTCCTCAGTTTCATTCACGCAAGTGAATGTGTTATAGGTCAGGTTCATATACCAAGAAACCTGCGCAAGAAAATCACGGTCGTTTATAACGCACGCAAGACGTTACCAACCCGACAACTTGAATTTTTAAAACAGTAGAAAATGAATTTATTCCACAGTCTTCTTATATTTACTCATGTTTATCACCAAAAAAAAATTAAATTATAAATCAATTTGATTTGAACGTTAATTTTTGAAGTGAAAACGTCTATGGGAAGGTTTGGATAGGGAGTAAATTCATGTAAGTCGTCATCGACATGGTCACGTGACGTGTTAACGATAACAATACATCTGTTCCTATTAGTGTTCAACTAGATAACATTTACACACATTTCATTCCTTTTCTTTGATTTATTTCGTTACAATTCATGCAATTGTGTTTTTTTTTTTTTTTTTTTTTTTTAGTTTAACAGTAAACACGTGATGTATATGATAAAAATACAATCGTGGCCTTCTATTCACATAATATCGGCATCTTTCAAAGTTTTCAGAACACCCCACTTCAAATATGCAAGGTGGTAACGCAAGCTGAAACGCAAGACGTTGGAAATTGGGCGATTCTTGCAGTATGTTTTTGCATGTTGCGTAACTTATAAAAGAACATGTTAAGACATCGCTATTGAACTTTTTGCGTCTTGCGTTTCTTGCACATTTTATAAACCCAGCCTTAAATTTTTTATACATAAAATGGGATAATATTTTGATTTTAGTATTTTCAAAAATTCATAAATTTAAAAAAAATACATTTCGGAGGGGGATTCCTTCAAAACTCCCCCCCCCCCCTTTTTTTTTTACCTACATCAACGAACCTACGGAAATCGTCCTGGTCCGACGCCGATTTTATTCAAAAGAGGAGAAAAATAGAGTTTTGTAAACTAACTCTTCGCTCTGAGCCTTAGACTTGAGTTTATACCATTTCTTATGTACCAATGTATATTTTTTCCTTCTCTCTTTCTTACTTTTGAAATGTAAAAGTAATCTGTAAAATTTAGTTTTTGTGGTTGTACAGTATGTGAGTATATATGTATATATATTTGTATTAATTGACTTGTTCTATATACCGGAGTCCTTACCTCCATATGGGATCTACAGATCAAAAACTGAATAAATAAATAGATGGGAGTAAAATATCATTTACAATTTCAAAATCGAATTATAATGCGTTTTCGTGAAAAATTGTTTTGAAAGTTTTCTGGCGCAAAAGAGATAAAAAGAGAGCACTTACGAGTAGAGGTTTGAATTGCCAAATAGGTACGTTTCACTTATATCACTTGTACTGAGTTAAATGCATTTTTTTTTTTTAAGTGAAACTTCTTTGGGAACGATGACAATAAAATTTCAATGCCGACTTTTAATGCATGTTTTCGTGAAACATAGTTGTGAAACTTTTCTGACACGAAAAGGAGAGAATATAGGTACCTACTTGGCCAAACAGAGATAAAGAGTGCACTATGCTATATACATTACTGGGCTCGTTTTCGTTCTCCTGTTTGTGCGATGATTCGTCCTTGACAAAAAAAAAAAGCGATAGATGAACGAAAGAGTAAGACAGTGTGTGTGCGCATGCGCTTTTTTCAGAAAATAGATATAGGTATCCTATACAGTCAGCTGTGAATGCCTGGAATTTTATAATTGCTACCAGCGAGGTCGCGTCCCTCCTTTTTCAACCAGCAGCGTAGAGATCGCTGTTCAGACAGTGCCTGCATTTCATATTTCGTTCAGAGATTTGGCGTGTTCCAGATGGCAGAATTGTTTGAAGAAACAGTAACACGCACAGTTTTTCTTTGCGGTGTATTTCAACCGTGGGTTAATAATTATTTTTTGATCAATAATTATTGATATCCGAGCAGTTATTTTGAAGTAATAATTATGTTAATTCGTGTTTACTAACTTATTTTTATTTTAATCAAATTTCAAATAAATATAAAAAGTTAGGATTATTAAATACTTACTAGAGAAAGAAATGAAAGCCAATAACCCCGTGCTGCGCCATTTTATAAAACTGTCTTCTTTCCCTATATATCTCTATATCACTATATCTCTATATATATCTATCTCTATATATATCTATGTCTCTCTATATAGATCTATTATATATATATATATATGTCGTTTTACCTCTTACGATATACTTACGGGTCGAGGTTTGAATTGCCAAACAAGTTTCACTTCTATCACGTACCGAGTTACACGCGCTTTTTTTTTTTTGAGGTTATGCAATAACGTCTTGAAGTATCGTTTTCGGCCATACAGCCACCTGTTCTCTTGTGGAGAATTATTAACAGAAACAGGACTCTGCACGACACTATAAACGTAGGTTCTGTATGACAACGTAAAAGTAATACTAATATCATGATCCCAAGATAACCTTTAAATTAATAACTAACCCAACCCAACAATTAGTTTTTTTTCTTCAATTAAATAAACGAACTGCTAATCCGTCGCATGCGCCAATTCCCAGATTGGCTTAAGCTCAATGCATCGCAGTATTGTGTAACACCGCTTTAGCAATCACGAGTCAAGGTCATACCAAGATCCGTACTGGAAAAAAACAATTGTCTGTTGGATTGTGAACAATAGGTGCATCGCATCGTGTACTACGACTACAAGGCCGGGTTTATAAATTACGCAAGAAATGCAAGACTCAAAAACTTCAGTAACGACGTATTCAAATAACCGTTTATAAACTAAGGCAAGACGCAAAAACGCTATCAAGCTTCGGCCAACTTACAATATCTTGCTTTTTGGCTTGCGTTTCAGTTTTCATATTTGAGATAAGTGTTCGAAAAAGGTTTAAAGGCGAAGACGTTATGTCCATAAAAAACCACGAAGTGGTTTTTATTATATCAGTACAACGCATTTACACTTGTTGGATTTTCGTATAGAGAAAAAAATATCTAGTTTAATCAAATATTTGAAAATTTTATGTGTTTTCATAATTAACATGATTTATCAAAAGAAGCCCGGGGAAGATATTAGCTTTCTACTGTTTTACAATTTCAAGTTGTAAGGTTGGTGGCATCTTGCGGCTTTCGTGCTTTAAAAACGACCGTGGCTTTCTTGCGCTGTTGTGTAGTTTATAAACCCAGCCTAGCAAAGAATTATACTGTTTTAAATTACTACTCATAATAGTCTGTGCTATTTACTGTAAAAAAAAAAAAAAAACACTACCATTTTCAGCGTCTCCAATGACTCCGTTGCCGGCGAGACGTGAAACCCAACTAAGAAACAAAAACATAAATTTCCAAACCCACTGTCCTTACAACATCCTATATTTTAAGTTTCCTGAAACCACACGTTTACCAAAAACGCGAGTCTGGAATGTACCAAACCAAGGTAGTTGGGCGCGTCATCGCGTGATCCTGACGCGTGAATGGGCAACTCGTGAGACATAATTCGGGTGAACGTGCGCAGGACGAGAATCGATCTACCTCCCCCGGGCTGCCACACGTGCGCGCACGTCGTCGCATCGCCACTGCTGCCACCTCAACGGAAGCACACATCCTGGCCACCAGGCACCGCCGCACGAACCACACACACACGCACGTAAACCCGGCACTTCTGGCGAGGAACCTTCGCGCGATTGAGGCGTTACGGCGCGACGTTCCCGCTGCCCCGTCCGCGATCAATACACGATCGCTCGTCCGGCGTCACGTGTCCCGCCAGACGCCAGACCGCACTGTTGCCAAACTTCCAGCGACAGGCGTCCGCTCCGCGCCCCGTGGCCGGTCGCGATGCATCTCAGCCGTGTTTCATGCTCGTTCCGGGGCCCCCGCGAACACGAGACTGGACGGGTCTCGACGCGACATGCACGCTTCTCGCACGGGGGAAGCCTTCATTTCACAGACAAGAGAGCCAGACCCGAAGTTCCCCGAAGTTCATGCTCGCTTTTTTTTTCGTACCACAACTAGAGGTGGGTTGTTACAGCAATTTTCGGTATCTGTTCCAACCTGATACTGATACAGTAATGTACCTAGATACAAATATCTGATACTTTTGTATCAGAGCAGTAGCGGTCCCAGGAAGCGACAAGGTATAAGCATTCTCGTTACAGGGTACACATCCTCCGTGCCGTCATCACGAGCGTAAAAAGGTATCGGTGTCTCTGAAACATTATTTATCACGCCCGGTAATTCTCTACCTCTGTTACTCTCATGCCCGCCTGATACAGCCAGTATCAATCAGTTCAGCATTCACTGCAGTTCGTCCTGGCCGTGTATTAATTACCACCGTGTACATTGTTGCGGGCTGTCATGCTTTGTAGTTAGTATCTTTATAGTGAAATAAGGAATGGATAAGTGCAGGAAAAAGACTTCATTTGTGTGGAATTTTTTTACGGAAAATAATGAGTTTGCTAATTGTAATTTGTGTAAACAAAAACTAAGTTATAAATCATCATCGACTAATCTGAAGAAACATTTGAAACGTAAACATTGATATAGTATGCTCACTAATGTACGTATCTGTTTTTTTTTATTTTTAATTTTTGATAAAATCGTAATCTTTTAATGTATGAAAACACTAGTTACTAATTGTTTTCGGAAAAAAAAGTCCTAATGTTGATTACATCTGTTATTAGTGTCAACTGAGAATTTATTTGCATTTTCATAGCTGTTAGGTGCACACATATAAATATTATATCTTGTATTAATGTACTTTTTAATATTAAAATTTCATTAGTTTTATAATTGAACGAGACTGTGCACGCACTGCGCACTAAGCGTACTTTGATGTGGGACAATAACCAAACGACTCGTAACAATTTCGCTTTGCACCTCTCCTTCAACGCCTTCCCCTGCGCTTCCTCCCCTACATTATTTCCCTTCTTTATCCCTTATTCGTCATTCCTGCTCCCTCCCCTTTCACAAGCTCCGCCCAAGTGACCGTCATCTACGATCGGGTTCTGCGCACATTGGCCGTGGTGTTGTTCCAGGCGAATTCTGAACTGATACTAAAGTACTTGATACTTTTCAAGTGTACTCGTTTGCCGTTCCTGATACAGGCGCGTATAAGTGCCAAAGTATCAGGTTGATACTTTTCGACCCACCTCTAACCACAACAGGTGTATTTATTTGGGATGTAGCTTACTCATACGCAGGGCCGGCGCGTCCATACAGGCGAACTAGGCAACCGCCTAGGGCGTCAAGTAGCTGGGGGCGGCGCAGCACGACACATAACAGCTCATGTAATATGTTTAACGATTATTGAAACTAGATGAAAATGGAGTTTTGTAACAGTTTGGAATGTTTATATTGATATAAGTAATTATTTAAAGTCCACGGTGACCTGTTTCTGATTTGTAATAAGTAAAAAAGTAAAAAAAAAACACAAGCCTGCTTACATTTGATTGTTGACAATATCTTAGGCTTACGTGACGTATTTTGAGGCAAGGAAAATTTTTTTTGGTGTGTTCGGCCCGGGGGGGGGGGGGGGCATTAAAGTGTTTCGCCTAGGGCGCAAATTTACCTTGCACCGGCCCTGCTCATACGTCATACGCCGTTCTATCTCATTGTACAAACCGGTGTGGCATTAAATTTTGCGGTCGATTAGGATAGGTTAGTTACATTATAAATACTTTAAAAAAATTGTGGATGGTTGGTTATATTAAGGTAAGTATAGCTACATTAAAAATACTGTAAAAACATTTTATGGTTGCTTAGCAAATAACTTTTTAATATGTAGCTATCCAGCGCTAGGAAACCGTTTACATGATTTCACAGCATTTTTAATGTAGCTATCCTAACCAATTCAACCGTCCACAATGTTTTAAAGTATTTATAATGTAGCTAACCTAACCTAATTGACCATTAGTTATCATGAGTTGTCCTTAATAAACATTCACGAACACACCGCAAACGAAAAATATGGCGGCGTACAAATAAATACCGTTGCCTTGTTTATGTTTTTTTTTCCTTTTATCAACACCGCCATGTTTATTTACAATGAACAAAAAAAAACCGAAGATTCACGATCGGGAGTTTGGCTCTCTCGTCTGTGAAAAGAAGGCTTCCACTCGCACGGAATCCCGCCGCCGCGCATGCGCACGGCGAGACCCACGATCGACCACCCGCCCCTCTCCTCTGGCACTGAAGGGGTGTAGAACCGCGCTACGGCGCCAAGTCACGTGACAGCAGCCCCTCGCGTGACTGGACAGCGAGCAGGGCAGCTACTCAAGGACCCCGAGCATAAAATAACCTTAACAGGAAGTTGCAATAATTTTCTTACAAACATAACCATTTATATTTAAGTGATTATTAAAATAAAAAAGGTTATGTTCATTATTCATTAGATAAAATTTGTTAAAAAAAAACTTGGATCATTCAAATACAAGTATAGGGTTCAAAATACCAGGCACCTCCACCATTGTTGCAGCGTGGCCTTCTAAAGAACAAGCCATACATTTCGGGAGACTTATATTCAGTTTTGCTGGAAAGTTCTGAAAATATTGTAATACGACAATATGGGAAACACTGGTCAATTATCATAGGCGAAGCGCAAGACAAATTTACTGCATTGCTTTGAAGTGGTTGTCACTCCACGCCACTAGATGCCATTACTCTCACGCACTCAAAACACATTGTAAAAAGACATGGTTCCACTCCACGCCGCCAGGTTCGCTGACATCACTGGTCTCGTGTACTTCTTACCAGTTTCCTATATTGTCCTTGTAACAATATTTGGTATAAATAATATAATCTGCCAAACAGTAACAAAAATTTAAATAATAAAATAGGTTTGACACCAGTTACTAGCAGAGGATCATAAGCCACTAAAATCTTGTGCCAACCCTGATAGTGACACTGGAACGGAATACGTCAGCTTCATCTGATATTTGCGGCACAGAGCAGAAGCCTACTGAACAGCAGGCCCGACAGATCTAAGCACGGCTCCAGAAAGGGTGTGCTCCAGAGCCGAAATTTTTTTTGGCGTGATAACGTCTTATAAATCGATGAACGCCGGCTGCATGCATGAAAAATTGTCACATTCCGCCTGAGCCGAGCGTGCGAGAACCGGCCAACCACCGTGCGAGAAAATCATCTATAATATCAAACAGGTTCAGGTGGGCTTTTTAGCTAATTGTTTGTGATTATATTTAAACAAATTATTTAAATTAAATATTTTAAAATTAAAAAGTAAGCAATTTTTCATCAATGTTTTCTTATGACGTTACCACGTAAAATTATCGTCCGTAAACCGACTTTACAGACAACCCCCTTTTTAACTTATTTTCTAGGGTATATTTATGTTAAGTTCAAGAGTTAAGAATTTTTCATCAAATGAAACTATTAACGTTCAATAATGAGACCATAAATTTGCAAATATTCCAAGCCTCCCTCGCTTATTAACTGCCATGTTTCAACTGCATCATTTCTTTGTATGATAGCCCCTCCTGAAGAGTCTTCCTGGAACCCCCTGCATGGATCAGAAAACCACTCGCCTGCTCTTCGCCTTATACACCTCTCTTGGCCCGAGTAGCGACGTGTATCGCTATGAGCAAGCACACAAAGGTGTGGGAATGGTAGGGTACATGTGCACAACAGGGGTGTACGCGGGTAGGGGGGATAAGAGGGGATTTAACCCCCCCCCCCCCACAACATCCTAAAAAAAATCTGTAATTCCCAACAAGTGAACAGAGGGCCAATTGGTTCTATACCCTCCCTCCTGCCCGCCAAAATAATAACCCTGCGTCCACTCCTGTGTGTACAATGCACCACCCTCTAAATATTCAGTGAAGGGTAAAATTGAATGATCACATTAATAATAATATTACACTAAATTATACTACAGTGGGTATGTTGATCTTTGACTATAAAACTTACCACTGCAGGTTTAAAATTGGAGCAAAAAGAAGTAGGGATCGGAACCTGAGGATTACTTCACTGTTATTTGTGAACAGTGTCAGTGTCTCTGCTGGTACATGAATCCCCTGCACTCTTTGTGTGTGTCTACAGCTACGGGAGCATGTCCCAAGATCTTTGGCATCATCACACTCCACCACTATAATCATGACAATCTGAAATTGGTTCGTTACTGTCCATTCACTTGTCTTATAAAAACTTAACAGACCATATTTTGTTTAGTGTCACGAGACCTGTTCATAGTTTAGTACACAGCTGTTTCACAAACTATTTTCTACTCTGGGAATTTATTATTTCTAAGATTTATAATTGAATAAAATTTCACATCCATGCAAAGAACAGATTCTTGTAAAGGAAATAAAAAAAAAACGAAATCTAGAATTGGACTGTCTCAGAGCTCTTATGAGTTATGACTGATGATTTATGAGCAATGAGCTTTTCCCATTTGGTTTGGGGCCCACAAAAAAACGAGAAGTCTTGCTGTGCACAAACGTGCAATGTAAAATCTTCTGTCTCACAACATGCATCAAATTCCCCATCAAATAGCTTGAAATTTGACTTGCATAAATATCTGTGAAGTCACCAAAATATTATCACTTCTTTGCTGGACTTTGATGGCAGCTATTTACAACAAAATATTTATATTTAGAATGTGCTGTAAGTACACTTTCACGTATAAAGGTCCCTGCAAATCAGAGTTCTTTGGATACAAAACACATTGAACAGCTCCCAAAGAACTGTAATGCAAGAAACAATTGTAGGATCCCAAATCTTGCTTGAAGAAGATGGCAGATTCCAGGCTCCAGAATGTTATGAAATATAATGTATGCTGTCTCCTCTGTTGCCTTCTTTGTTGTTTATTTTTGTAGTATACTCAGTGTTTGAAATTGCTTTCTTTAATTGATAATGTTTAAATATTTTCATGGTCACTGCCTAAATTAAGACATGCTTTGTAGGTTGTAGCCACACCAAACTTAAAGAATCATCAACTTTGAAAAGACTTCAACACACAAAATTGCTTATGAAAATTGAATAAAATATGAAGAACATAGTAAACACATGATTCTGAAAAAAATGTTACACACAGTAAAAATGATTAAAAAAAATAGGGTTTCAACAGAATAAAATTAATAGTTTCTTAAAGAAAAAAAATCAATCTTAACATCAATTACATTTTGTAATTATAAGTAAAAGAACTTTAAAAAATATTATTAAATAGGGAAAATGGTAGAGATGCTGTATTACATAAAACAACAAAGCTGCAATGTGGTATCTTCATAGAATTAGTAATATTAAATATGTACTTAATTACTGGTTCAAAATAAATTCAATAGCAAAATTAGGTACAGTAAATAGTACCTACTAAACTACAATAATTATGCGCACAATCATAATAATACAAAAAACTAAAATAATAATAATTATTATTGATATTTTATTTTAAGAAATGTTTACCAAAAAAAATACAAACGTAAACATTCACATACAGTCAGTAAAACAGAATTTTTTTTAACACAAAAAAAAGACACTCTAATCTAAGGAAACTTTTTAAAATCACAATAACAAAAGCAACTAAAAATGTAAATGAAAATGACCAAACACTGAATACATTTATTACAATTACAGGCTCAGCTAAACAAATATTTTATAATAGACCTACAATGCCTCAGAAATATTTACATATAAAATATAGATACACAAGTGTTATCATGCCAAAAAAAATATGTACAGGTGTGTGTATGTTTCTGTATGTAATTATGTATGTATGTATGAATGAGTGTATGCACACACACATACACACCTATTATAAATGTGAAAATTAAATTATATACATGCAAAGTTAAAAAAACTGAGCTTAAAGCAATTCACATTACATTTGTTTTGGGTATAAACATAACACAGAAAAATATTAGTATAAGGATCCTCACATGATCAAAGAGAAATTTTATATCACTACATTTTAAAACATAACAATAATTATTTTTCTTAGGTGTAGGAAAAGAAATCAGCAAAACAAATGCATCAGTACGAGAGTCCGTTAACATGAATAAATATGATGATGCACTTTCGTAACCATAAAAGACTAGCCTTTAACTTTTTTTTTTTTGTTTCCGACAAAGCACTTGGCAAGACAAATGTATGAAATGAGTAATTGTGGCCTAATGTCGTGTGGACATTAGAGACAGTAAGAGTCGAAAAAATGTGAACGGATCAACGATTAACGGACAAAGGGAGAAACCAGACACCTCCAGAAAACCAACAGGCCCACTGCACATACCCCACTTGTGCCAAAATACGGGGTTTCAACCCTGTTCGGGAATGTAACTCAGATCACCTCTGTGAAGTGATGTGAGTAGAAAAATTTTCAGTTTATATTTTTTGAAAAATATAACCCCGTACTTTTCCGGGAAATTTTCAATTTTTTTTTTACTTTATACTTGTTTGGGTGCGTTATGAAAAAATGAGTAGAGTTTTACGATGCTCATGCACCATGCAACACAATTTTCACAGGAAGAAAAAAAAAGCTTCATACTAAAAAAAAAATTATATGTGTGCTTTTAAATCAAATACTTTAGTTATTGATATTGAATATTGGTCCATATAATTGGAATAAAAAACTATTTAGTGTGAATATAAGTGATAGAAATTGTATTTATAAACTTTTTTAAGTGTATATATATATGAGGTTATGTTCCCGTATGTATAATATATTTGCATTATAAATTATAAATAATTACATTATTATTTACAAAATTAAATAATTATATATTTACATGTGTCGGTATGAATATTAAACACTGAGTATTTATTTAAACTTTTTAAATTGATTGAATTTATATTTCACCAACTGTATTTATATCATTGTAGACATTTAATTATTTTATTTCTATTAATTAGTTGCATGCAAAAATAAATTAACCCAAGTAAATATAACTTTTAACATGCGTATATAAGTACAGGCACCCATTTTTTTTCCATCACCAACATGGATTTACATAATTTAATTTACATAATTTATTTTCTGCAGATTGGTAGGTACTATTTAAACAACAATTTTTTGTTCCTATCAGTTGGTAGAGGGTAGCATGAGTTCTCCTTAACTTTCGTTTATGTGTAAAGAAAGACACAATGTGTCTTGCACTTGGTAAATAAAATTGAATTTATTATAAAATAACTAGCATAGCATGCATTTATATATATAATAATCTCTATAAACTATATATCTTTATCTCTCTCTCTCACACTCTATGTATCTATGTTTATATCAATATCACAATTTGTTTCCCTATCTATATCTCTCTCTTTGTATATTTATCTTCCTATCTACATCTTTATTTTTTTTTACCTGTCACAGGTGTGATATCTTTATATATATAATTCTTCTGTCCGTGTGTATGTGACTGAACTCCTCCTAAACCGCTGGACCAATTTTAAAGAAATTTTTTATCTGTGTTCCAGTGGATTCGAGAATGGTTTAGATTCACAATTCAGTCCACTGGAACATGTTTATTTAATTAATTTTTTATTTATAAATTAAAATATAATTGCTTATTGAGAATATTATATTATTATTTATTGAAATAACTTTTTCAAGTTTAATTAAAATATACATTGTGCAAATTTGTGAGGTGCAGTATTGAAAGTGAGTATTTTACATGATTTTTCGTGAATTTTAATGATGTATGCACACTTGCAATCAATACCAATCAACTTCCTACAAATTTAAATTGTCAGTTCTCATTTTATTCTACGTTTTAAAGTGTAACAAAAAAATATACATTGTGCAAAATATGTAAGGTGCAGTATTGAAGTGAGTATTTTACACGATTTTTCATTAATTTTAATTATGTATACACGTGCATTCAATAACAATCAACTTAACCTACAATTTTAAATTGTCAGTTCTCATTTTATTCTATGCAACTTATGATGTATTGAATGCCTCTTTTAAAATAAAAATATAAGTTTATAAAATAAATTCTAACATTACATTTATAGTTTAAAGTATATTTAATATTGAAGTTTAATATTTTTAATTTATAGTTTACTTAAAAAAAGTTATAATTTTTGGATTTACAAAGTTTGAATAGGACGTCTGTCGGGTACGCTTTGTTTTAAGTGTGTGTTCAGGTGGATTCAAGAATGGTTTAGATTCACAATTCAATCCGATAAATAATGTTTTTTTTTTTAAATTAATTAATTAAATTAATGTTGTTGTTGAACTTTAGATGTATTACATTGGATCCAGTAGGAAGCGCTGTGATCGCGTTATCGAACATTCAAAAATATTTTATTTTTATTTCAGATTGACCCGGCAGATGGTGCTGCGATTAGATTCAGGGAAATTTCCTGTAAATTTTCGAATTCAAAACGTTTGAACAGAACAACGTCTGTTGGGTCCGCTAGTATGATATAAAAACACATGTGTATTCAGAACACACATTGTGTCAAAATTTCGAAAAAATCGGTGAAAAAACTTTAGAAGATTTAAGATTTGAAACAAACTGACATATTCATTTTTATTTATACAGATTATACATAAATATTGTAATCATAGATCAAGAATATTACCACACAAATAAATAAAAGAAATATTTTAGTAACAATTAAAATATTAAAATTAGGTACACTTTAGGAATTGACGAAATGTGACTTGAAAGGTTAGGTAATTTTCTTTGAACTGTTGTCCTCGCTTTACCATTTTCCATGAGGGGCGAGCGTAAATTAGTCTTGGGGCTGGAACCCTCAATTTCCATTTCATAAAACAATATCTCAGAGATATTTAGAATGTTTGCTTCCAAAACTTGTTATTCTTCCTGCAAAACTAAAAACTAAAAATTATTTTCAAATGAAAAAAATATGTTAATATTTGGCTACACAATTTAACTGACCAAGAGATGGCTTTAGTATTTAAGTAAGTTAGTTATAACTTTGTACCTGTACTTTACTTAAATAATAATTTTTATTTAATTATATTTTCATTTATTCATTAAACAATGTTATAATTTATACGTCGTTTTGTTTATACATAATATTGAATTTTAATAAATTGCTCTTTTTAACTTTCATCTTCATATAACTAATGTGAAGTTTCTTAGGTTATATTTGATATATTTATTTCTCAGTTATTATACATTTACAAATGTTTACAATTGTCGAAATATCGCATGTAATTTGAAGTGACTAGATGCTCTCACATACAAGCTTGCTTTCGTGAGTACTAAATTTCCTGGTTGATTAAGTGAATATTACTAACAAAGTGTAAAAAAAAAGGGAAATAAATTATTATTATTATTATTATTATTATCATATATAATGTAATTTTCTTTTTTTTTAATTAATTTTTACATAAGCCTGCAATTAGTAATTTCATTATACTGTAATGTCTATGTTTTGTATTTCTTTTTATGCATTTTATATTTTGATGTTTAATTTTAATAGTTATACTTATTTTAACTTTACTTGTTTGTATTGTTTATATGTTGTCCTTGTATATATGTGTCATGCCCACCGCTAAAGCCCTCCGCTGTTGGTGGACATGTTACAATATTAAATAAACAAATAAATAAATCACTGGTTCTGAGAAGGCCTGCCCCGCGAGCCGGGCCGGAGTGAGCGAGGAGAGAAGCAGAGAGCCCTACCTGCGGCCTGCTTGAGCACCTGCATGCACTCTGCGTGCTCCCCCTTGTCTGCCACGTCGAGGGGCGTGAGGCCGCTGGAGTCCCGCGCGGTCAGGTCCGCCCCGCGCGCCACCAGCAGCCGCACGTTGCCCACGTAGCCGTGCTCCGCGCTCACGTGCAGCACCGTCTGCACATCACACACTCCCCTTCACCCATCACGCAAGGGATTGTTTTTCACTTTCCCTTTTTTTCTTACTCCTCTCTCTCTCCATCTATCTCACTCTCCATCTATCTCACTCTGTCCATCTCTCTCACTCTCTCCATCTCTCTCACTCTCTCTCTTGTTCCATCTCTCTCCATCTCTCAATCTCTCACTCACTCTCGCTCCATCTCTCACTCTCTGTCATTCTCTCTCCATCTCTCTCACTCTCTCTCTTGTTCCATCTCTCTCTCCATCTCTCTCTCACTATTTCTCCATCTCTCTCTCACTATTTCTCCATCTCTCTCACTCTCTCTCCCAGTCCAGATTTTCAAGAAGGAATATTTCAAACATATCTCAGTGTGTCCACACAAATTCTATAATAAAATCTATCTGACTTTCCATGACCAAAATTACAAATTTCCATAACTTCACCATCCCCATAGCTGGCCTAGTTCAAAAAGAACCCTGCATATGCCATTTTATAGAGTTTGTGACTAGGTTCAAAAACACAATCTGAATTTTGAAAAAAAATTGCTTTCAGGCTGGGTAAGCACAGACTGAAGTATGACATTTTCCCCTGAAACTGCTATCACAGGGGAAATTTCCATGACTTCTGAAGGATTTATAAAATGAATTCCTTGACTTTCCCTGACCAATTATAGCTTCCCTGAGTGTACAAAATGTGGACATCCTGGAGATTGCAGAAGCACTTTGCATGTCTTGCTCAGCTCTGGAAACCAGGAACTCGATGAGTGACCAGGACGCAATTAGTCAAGCAATAATTTCAATAAATAACAATTGCCTAATCTTTTACAAATAGAAGGTAACACATAGTATTCATCTGGCGACAAAAATCTGATACAAAACACAAAATTTATTGCTACTATACAGTGGAACATTCCAACGTAAAAAATAGCTGCAAGAAAATGTGATCACCCAACTAGGCAGGTGAAGCAAGGCATAAGGATGTTTGTAAACCAAGCAAGGAACACAAATACGCAACATGCAACCAAAGCAAGAAAACCATAGTTTATAAAGCACGCTAGTCACAAATGTCACCAACCCTATAAATTAAAATTTTAAAACAGTAGAAAACAAATGTCTAACCCAGACTTCTTTTGATAACTCATAATTATCATTAAAACAAAAAAAAAATTGTCAGCAATTTTATTTAAATTTTATTTTAAAAATGTATTTTCTTCATGGTGTGAAGTTAAACTAGTGTAAACATGACGTGTATATTAAAATGAACATCACAGGCTTCTACGCACATAAAATCTGTGTCTTTAAAAGTTTTGAGAACACCGCACTTAAAATTTGGCCGTTGGAAGTGCGAAACAAAATGCAAGAAAGCTGTAAGTTGAACAATACTTGTTTTGCGTTATTGCACCTTACGTAGTTTATGAAGTGTACTTTGACGTCAGCCGGGGCTTCGCCTCGTAAACCTGGTCCGACTCCACTGCCCAGTTGCCCTCCTTCCCGGCATTTGTACCACCAATGTACTTAGACGTGCGTGTGTTCAAATTGCGCGCCACGGACTACCACAAGAGGGTGCTTAGTCACCCAGAAACCAATAACCACAATTATTATTTAAGTGTTAATATATAAAGTAGCTGATGTTTAAGGTTCTGAGCCCGGATGAGGGATTGTATGAATTATAAGAGTGTTTTGTCTGTTCCTTAAAACTAGCCCTTGGCGCGGGATCACGGAGTAAGAATAACGGTTTTGCTTCGGCGGGAAGCTGCTGCTCGCCCCAGTTCCTCTCACGGCGGAGAAACTCTAATCACCGAGACTGAGACCGAGTTGTTTGAAATAGTTATGGGCCCGTCCGCTAGATAGTAGTTTTCATAATATATTGCTGACATAACTACATTAATTTATTAGGAGAAGTAATGTATAAGCTATTATCAGGCAAACAAACCAGTGAAAATTCACTCTATTTAGGTAGCCACTGATTCTGTGGTGTGTAATACAATGAGTTTTTGCACCACCTACTCCTTTATCTATTACATGACGGTTTATTACAAAACCGCATTAAGTATTTTGTCATAGATTAGGAAATAAAAAAAAATTAGTTTTGCGCCGCCAAGGTGATAACTTAATATAACCAAAAAAATGTATTAACTAAAAAAAACTTTGTATGAGAACCTCTAGTCCGATTTTTTATTTGCTGGTGGTTATGGGCCCGCCCAACAGATAGAGTCACGTGTCGCGTGAAACATGGTTTCAGTTTCCACTGTAACAGTCGCACTTCTTTATTTCCTTCCTTGTTCTGTGGTTCCTCTTCGTGATCGGCCGAGGCCAAACGTGTGCGGAGTCACCAGAGACGTGTGGCCACGTGGCAGCTCAGAAAAAAAAATGGTTTGAACCACAGACTAATGAAAAAAAGACAGACCACATACAAGTTGCATAGTAAAAATGTTTGAGGCCTCGACATTAAATGACTTATTGGTTACTGGTCGATAGGGCTGTCGAAAGAAGTGTGTACTTGTTGATGCATTCGGCCTTCTACCGAGGATATAAAATCTCAAAAGCACTTTGTGTCTGAACTTCAATGCACTGAGTATGAGATAACTCATTACTACTAGATTAAAATATCAACAGTTAGAGAACCTATTGCAAACAAATGCACATTCCACTGTTTACAGCAATTGATTTTCATAGTTCCACCGGAAAATCGCACACAAGTAATGGCCTTTTGTACAAAAAACAAGAATCGAGGTGTTTTCATGATTTTTCCGTTGGTTCCGACAAACTCACCTATCATATAGTTAATTTCGAAGAGTGTCTCCTAAAGCATTGTTTCATAAAAAAAATTCATAAGTACTTCATCATACAACAGTGCAGAATACAATATTTGAGTAACGGTAAGTTTGGTTTTGATAAAATAGGGATGATTAAATATTTGTGTTACATTTAAAAAAAAAAATTCCTAAAATCTTACTTCCTACAAAAAAAATGCTTGAGAAAAACCTGAGAGGAAAAACCAAATGTTCCCTGGAAAGGAAAGTGAGCAGTGGGCCAGACAACAGATGGACGGACGCTGTGCGTGATCCACCCGGGAAACTGCCAGCCGCACTGTGCGGTCACTGCAGCAGAGTTGTTCACGCTGCCAGCCGAGCGGAACCACCGCGGTCTGCACGCTGCTCGTCGTACAAGAGGCGGGACAGCACTTCACTTTCTCACGACGGCCTCGAGTGGGGAAGCTTTCATTTCACAGACGAGAGAGCCACACCCCAAAGTTCATGCTCACTTTTTTTTTCCCCGTTCTATCTCATTGTATAAACCGGTATGGCATTAAATTTTGCTGTCGATAAGGATAGGTTAGCTACATATAAAAACTTTAAAACATTGTGGATGGTTGCTTATATTATGTAGGTATAGCTACATTAAAAATACTGTAAAATCATTTTATGGTTGCTTAACAAATAACATTTTAATATGTAGCTATCCAGGGCTAGGAAACCATTTACATGATTTCACAGTATCTTTAATGTAGCTATCCTAACCAAATCAACCGTACACAATGTTTTAAAGTATTTATAATGTAGCTAACTTAACCTAATTGACCATTAGTTATCATGAGTTGTCCAAAATAAACATTCACGGAATATGGGGCGTCCCGAGAATATATGTGGAAGACAAAGACTTCCTAGTTTTTATAAGGTATGAAAAATATACAAATCCACAACGTTTCTTCAATTAGTTAATTTCCTCTAAAAAAATTACAAATAAATACCGTTGCCTTGTTTATGGTTTTTCCTTTTATCAACACCGCCATATTTATTTACAATGAACAATAAAAAACCGAAGATGCACGATCGGGCGTTTGGCTCTCTCGTCTTCTCGTCTGTGAAAAGAAGGCTTCCCGTGTGGTCACTGCAGCAGAGTTGTTCACGCCACCAGCCGAGCGGAACCACCGCGGTCTGCACGTTGCTCGTCGTACAAGAGGAGAGCCAGCACTTCACTTTCTCACGACGGCCTCGACTGCCTGCTCCTCAGCCACGCACGCTACAGACACCACGACCCGCGAGTCGTCAGGCCGACACGCCAGCAGCAAACATCGCCCCTGACGAGACGTAAAGCTGGCTCCACGGTCGAAAAAAATTAACAGCAACGCGGAACACGATGGCGCGTTTTCATACCTCCCGATCCTAAACTACGTGATCAGGAGCAAAATTCTGCAGGATTCGCAATGGAAGCCCGCAGAAATATCCGGGAGGGTCAGACCGGCCCCAGAGGTTTTTGCACGTGGGGTTTGACCGACACGTCATCTCTGGATATGATGCTTCTGAGTTGTATACTGCCCGTATTCTCGCCTACATGCATGCTATAAGCAGAAAACTCTAAAATATACGAAATAAGACACAGTTTTGACATCCAACCCATTTCATTACATTCACCTTTTTGCAAGTGTAGGCAGGCTCCCTCAGTGAGGGGCTTCTAATTTCCATGGGGGAGGGGGGGCATGACGTACAGTATAGTTGAGAGCATAGGTGGGAAGTGAATAAAGTTTATTAACGTTACTGACGCATGGTGCAAGAGCCAATGAGAGCAGAGTAGGGTAGCATTTTTTCGGTAATTGAAACTGCAGTAGAACCTCTCATTTCCGACCATGACGGGACCGGGCCATGGTTGGAACGGCCAAAAGGTCGGATGTCCGTAGGAGCAAAAAAAAAAAAAAAAAAAAACGCCTTTCCCAGCTATACAGTCTGTACAGTAATACATTATTTGTAAAAATTTTGCTGTATAAATTTCAAACATTTACTGTTGCTAAATTATAAATGATAAGATGAATACAATGTAAGCATACCTTATTTAAAGAATTTTGTATCGGAATTTTGTTTCAGTTATGTCAATCTTGATTTTGCGGATGTGTCCCTCCACTAACAGTATTGACGTTAAAAAACATAGAACAGTACAAGATTATAGTTTAAGCACATTCTACACCAACAATCACCGGTTGAACTGACAGTTTACGACGCAAAAACATGTAGATGCGTCACATTTTCAAGTCTGATCAGGCTCGCCAACCACGGAGACTAGGTCGGATATCCGGAGGAGTCGGTTGTGGGAAGGTCGGATCTGAGGGGTTCTACTGTATTTATATTTATCTCTAATTTGGGAGAGACAGAGGGAGGGATTTAACTGTAGCTCATACTGCTTTAAAAAATATAAATCTTAATATCTAGATAAGTGCATTGTTGTAATTATTTAATTTTGAAGACCAGTTTATGAGCTGCAGGTCAGCTGTCGCGGGAGACCGACTTGGGGAAATCTGAACACCACAAAGCCACTGTATAGAAGAGGAACTTGCTCAGGTCAGCAGCCTGCAGGGAGTGTCGCCAACTGCACGGCCGTCACAACGATAAAGGCCCCCGTGTTCCGGATGCCTTGCATGGCATCAGACCAGGGCCCGCGAGGAGTCCCCAGCCAAAGGCCACACTGCCACTGCCTCTATCGGTGATATAAACCTGGGGCGGAAAGAACCTGCCTGACGTGATTTTCACACATGTTCCTAGCAAACGCTTGGTCTGATTGAAAGCTAAAAAAAAATATTATTTTCCTTTCACTTTGCAGCCTTAGAGGGGCTACCAACAAAATAAACATGTGACTAATTAAATAATTAAATTAATTAATGAATTTGAATAAAACCCAGCTAGATGGGTCATGGCAGAAAGTAAAACATGTTGTGAAATTTAGCGAACAAGGGATAGAAACGTAAAGCACAACCAAATTTACGAAAATAATCTATACAATTTAGAATTTATTGCTTAGAATAAATATGAAATTGCATTAACCTTTCACATTTAAGGGTACAAGTCATTGTATTCTAGATTATTATTCGACACATAGTCATGACAAAATATACGCATATTATTGCAATAAATATAAAAGTTCACATATAATCCTGCTCGTGAAAACAATATCATACCATTAGCAACGTATCCAAATATATAACAAGAAGTTAACGCCGTACGAGACACCTACATTACTTTACAAAACAAGCCTAAATTAACAAACTAACACATAGAGACAACACGACAAGTGGCATCCACTTCAACTTCAATCGCCACACAACTAACACACGCAATTAAACGTGACCGGAACTTATAAAACATACGTAGGATTATATGAGAATGAAGTAGTTATATGAAAAAAAAAAGGCCTTAGACCTGCGGGTGATTTATTTCTACCTGCAGGTATTTTGCATCAACCTATTTCAAAACCATGAGCAAATAAAATTTTTGATGTTAAAACAAAAACTTGAATTCCTACCCTTCTGGCCTTGTAGAAACAACAAGAAAAACCACACCCACAATTCCCATTGAGTGTTGTCAGTTTAGCACGGGATTGCATGTGCTTGCTATAATCTGCCAATTAATGTGGTCACGTGACAGCATACTCAGCTAATGGGCAGCAAGTTCTATAAAGTTTTTAAACAAAATTTCACCCACACCCTACTTCACAGCTGAAGTATTACACAAACATTAAATTTGTTTGAAATTATTACCTTTTTCTTATTAGTTTCAGTTAATATGTTGTTCGATAATTTGTCAAAATATTTACAAGATTTTGTTTTATGTATTTGTGAAACAAAAATATAGTTCCATAAGATTCAATGCAGTAGAGACACATTTTCCAAACACTTTTTTTTATTTATCAGTAAATGTGTTTGGTAAAATAAAAAGTACTAATTGATTCTTTCAGATTACCATTTATATTAAAAATAAAATTCTAGTATAAAATTTCTGGTTGGCATGAATATAAACTGTCTTTTTATGATGCAGCGATATGAGTTAACCTTTGTGAAGGAACTTATCACAGGTATTTCTTTTCTAAATTGAATAGTGCCAGCCGGAACGCTATTCAGCACAGAGAGTTGACCAGTAAAAATTGTACATTATTAATTGAAATAGGGGTTCGAGGCGGGTGGGAGAGGACAGCAGAGGTTCATTGGTTTCAATTTTATGGATCGTTATTTACCCAACCTAATTACCGAATGGCCCAAGGGTACAACATTCAAGAATGCACGATGACGGCAACACTGATGAACAGAGTAGGTTTCCTGTGACAAAACAGTTGCGAAGTTTCAGGAACTGGCGTCTGTTCCCACCATCAGGCACAAACAGAAAGTCTGTTTGTGCCTGAAAAAAAAAACAGTTGTGACGTCCCAGCGCCGACGGAAGATCAAACAATCCTTCGACCTGGCTTCTGTCCATGCATGCACACCTCGGGAAATCATCCAAGCAGCGTGGGCCTGCATACAACGCTGCAGTTAGCTGCAAACACATTTCCCCCGCCGTATCTACGAAGCATACGGGTCAGGGGTGAAGAGCGACCTAGTGAAGCTATCTTCCTGATAAGTTCCCACAAGGCCACGTGCTACTTACAATTTCATGCTCGACTTGTAATTAGGGGCATGCATAGGAAATTTGGTTTGACAGCACATAGTACAAGTTAGGATGTTTTTTTTGAAAATATGCTTTTACTGGTTACACTAAATGTTATAAGAAACTTATATATAAAAAATATTATGGATATTCAACCACATAAAAAAAACCTCAAAATCAGCCTGTATCAAAAGTTAAAAAACAAAGCTAGCAGAGAAAATTCTGTGGAAGCATTAAGTCAGAAAAATGTCATAGCACAGATAGACACAGTGGGCTGAGAAAAACAAAACAGTTGCAACAAGAAAAGGAAATAATGACAAAAAAAATTGGTTGTCTGTAAAGTAGGTTTACGGACGATAGTTTAACGTGACAACGTCATAACAAAACATTGATGAAATGATTGCATACTTTCATGAATAAAATTGAATCATTTTTATTGAATTATCACTATTTTGTATGGATACAAAGAAGGGGTGAAATGAAATCTACAATTTAATTGATACATTTACTTTTATTTGCACTCATTAATTAAAATGTTTATTACTTTAACGAATAGATTATTTTAACTATAACGTTTATACATGTTTGCTATTTAACTTCTTCCAATCTGTGTTATTCTGTTAAGGATAGGATGATAATAGGAAAAGTAGGAAACGAATGGGAGTGTTTCAAGTTTATTGTGCCTCGAAAAAGTCAAATGATGGTTGTTCCAATCGAGTGGAAGAGAGAGAGATGTGGCGCAAGCATACAATGAGCATAACGGGACAATGTGTGTAACGGAACACTTTTCGTGCGTGCAGCCGGCGTTCATCGATTTATTAGACGTCACGTCAAAAATGACCTTTGACAACACTGTGACAGACAGACGAACCCAACGATAATGTGGACAAAACAACGGCAACACAGTGATGTGAAAAAAAACAACAGATATCCTGGACACAAAAATACCACAGTGCAGACAAACACAGTTTGTTATTAAAGATTCTTATGACATACAGTCTAACCAGTAATGGTGCATGTCCAAAAAAAACCCATCCTAAATCAATTTCACCATCCGCAAGAACAATTCAAAGAAAGCACATGGTATGTACGCACTACTCTACAAGTAACACAAAAGTTGACTTTTATGAGCAGGAATTACGTTAACCACACACTTATTTTGCATGTGCTAGCAATTTTGTTTGAAAACTAATGCAATGGAACCAAAATTATCTTGTCACATTTATCACCATGTCAACCTGGCTTCAATAATTGGTAATTGAAATAAGTACGTGATTTACAGCCTGAATGGACTCACAAGACGCGTTTCTAAAATAAGAATGACGAGACAAATAATTCTAAAGAATGTGATTCGCTCGATACTCACCCTTTTATCACCCCTAGGCCCGCATGGAATGTTGGGGTCCGCTGAAACATACAATGTCGGTATCACGACGTGCTGTTCATTCTGTGCAGCTTGAAACCATGCAAAACTACGCAGACACTCTTTGCGTTGATGCTTGATAAGGATGATATTCACAATGCATTGGCGCTTATTTTAACATTTCGAAAACTAAATATAGATACTTTCAGCAGCGGACACAGCTTCCAATTCTGAGGGGAGCAGATGACCAGAGGGTTTTGAGTTTAAGTGGTGTAAGATACCTCCATGTTAAATGGTAGGTCATAAAATTTTGAAAAATAAAATCCCTCTAAAAGTCTATTTTAACAGATTTCTTACATTTTCAAAAGTCATTGTCAAATCTACAGTTTTATCTGATTTTTAAGAGTACTGATTTTTAAAAAAATTACACACATTATAGTAACACTAACCAATGTAAAATAATACATTTTAAAAATAATTTAACAGACTTCAAAGTTTAGGTGCAGCCTAGAATAGATTATTTTTTATCTCTCCATTTTTTAAGATTGTTCTAGGTGTTTATTTGGGGGGGGAGGATATATGTTTCCATCCCCCCTTTAATAAAACAGCCACTGGGGTTTTGTATACAACAGTAGGAAAGTAAACATATATGTAATTATATCGAAAATTTCTAATAATTTTTTATACTATGTATTTACTGAGGTACAGCACTTAGCAGCCTATTATTCAGTATGTGCAAGAAACATTACTACACTCGTAGACTTTATATATATAGTATATATTAATTATCTGTTAAAGACCCACTTTTAAAATTTTGAAGGTCTTTCAAATAAAAAAAAATATCCCATTTGGTAGAGCCTACAGGCGTAAGTTGATTTTTAAGTACCGATTTTTTCTGGAAATATTTTGGTAACTTACATAAACTTGTGGGACATTTTAAGAACTTATGTACATAAAATCCTTATGTTCTCCAATTTTACAAAATGATCAGTTAAACATTTTCTCATTTTCCATGCAACAGAAACATTTGACACTGAATAGCTTAGAACAAATTTCATATTATGCCAACTAAGGTAGTTAAAGCATTTTTTTTGAACTAACACTATTTCTCATTCCTTGCACTAACAACGCGGTCGTATAAAATTTTTTTTTTGCGTCAATTGACTTAAAATGAATTTGATACTAGGAAGTTTAGATTTTATTTGTTTTTTTAAATTCCAGCCTCTGTTTTTTACGGTAATAATTAGCTTTATCAAAAACTGTTTCACCCAAAGTTTTCAATAAAGAGTGGGTTTTATACAACAAATTATAACTGATTTAATAGTAGGATATATCTGTGGTGTTATGGAAGAGAGGGTTAAGTCAAAAACGTCAAATTTTAAGAGAGGTGGAAGAAAGTCAAGGATTATTTGACGGGATATGCCTTTCGACACTTTATATGGTTTGTAGTTTCTGCGTTGCCTGTATAAAATATCAATAATTAACAATATAACGACTAATATTTGATTGTGAAAATAATATTAAGACTTCCTTCCACCTCTCTCAAAAATTTGATGTTTTTTGACTTAACCCTCTCTTCCATAACACCACAGATATATTTAAAAAAAAAAAGTGATGATTTTTTTTTAACTCTCAAACCTTGTTATTTCCGACCCCTTGCAGTAATGGTTGATTGCATGAAAATTTATTTAATTTGTACTTTTGAATTTATTAATATTTTTTTTGTTTATTTTTTTTTGTTTGTTTTGTTTTGTGTCCTTTGTCTGTGGTGTCTCTTGTGTATTGAGTTTTTTTTTTGTATCGTGCACACCCCTGTAATCTCTCCTCAGAGTGTTGGTGTGCATGTCACAATTTATAAATAAATAAATAAATAAATAAATAAAAACTCATTGAAATTCTGCAGTGAAATTTTTTTCGCTCTCGTCGCGCCCAAGGAGGTTTGTGTCGCCCCGGAAACTGCGGAGTACCTCCGGCGGCCAGCAGCACCTCCAGGCAGCGGGAGTTGTCGCTGGTGGCGGCGGCGTGCAGGGGGGTGCGTCCCCACGAGTCCCGGCTGTCCACGTGGGCCCTCTGCTCGCCCCGCAGCAGGTCCGCCAGCAGCTCCGCGTTGTCCCACAGCGCCGCCTGCCCCGCACACACACACACCACACGCCTCTCAGACACCCGCCGGACGGCTGTGGAGCTACAGGGGTCTGGTGACGCTCGTCGGTGCTTCCAGCGCGGTGTCGCATCCGGACTGGCGCGCAGTCTTCTCCCAGTGCACACGAGCGGTGTCCGTAACAGTATAATGCGGGAAAATTAACATAAAGGTGTAATGCAAGTCCCTTAAGTGCTTTCAAGAATCTGCACCGGTTGTTTCACGCCTAACAGTTACTCTCAAAACATACTTTTAGCCATTTTAAATCTTCTAAAAGATACAGTTTAAAAACTTAATCTGAAATCAAAAGTACTTTTCGGCCCCCAGTGAATTTTAAAATGTTTTTCGTAAACCGACACCACTCGGATATCTTGGGCAGAATTCAAATCGCGTTTCTTTTCCTGAAGCTCTGCGCACTGCGTGTGTGCCCAGGTAGGCGGTGCCAATTAAGGCTCCGTCTCACGTGCCACACTTTGTTTCATTTTACTGTCGTTACTAGCAGTTAAGGCCCCCCGCCTATCCGGGTTGCACACGGTGTGCAGCGCTTCAGGAGAAACCATGCAGTTTGTGAACTGCTCAAGGTATCCGAGTGGAGTCTGTGTACGAAACGCATTCAACATTACGCGGAGGGCGGATGTGTTGTTCAACTTGGGTATCTACATCAACCCGACCCAACGATAACGCATCAAACATAAAAATAATGGATGTGGACAACCCAGAGGAATAAGAAAATCACATCTCACTTTGGATCTTGAATCAAATTTACAAAAAAAAAAAAAACATAGCATCAAATTTTTGACGCGACAACGTCTAAAAAATCAATGAACACCGGCTGCACGCACAAAAAGGTGTCCCATTACGCACATTGTCCCGTTACACACATTGTACGCTTGCGCCGCATCTATCTCTCTTCCACTCGATTGGAACAACCATCGATTTGACTTTTTCGAAGCACATTAAACTTGAAACACTCCCATTCGTTACCTATCATCGTCCTATCCTTAACAGAATAACACAGTTTGGAAGAAGTTAAATAGCAAACATGTATAAAAGTTATAGTTGAAATAATCTCTTCGTTAAAGTAATAAACATATTTGAATTAATGAGTGCAAATAAAAGTAAATTTATCAATTCAATTGTAGATTTCATTTCACTCCTACTTTGTATCCATACAAAATAGTGATAATTCAATAAAAAAGATTCAATTTTATTCATAAAAGGATGCAATCATTTCATTAATTTTTTGTTATGACGTTGTCACGTTAAACTATCATCCGTAAACCGACTTTACAGACAACCAATTTTTTTTTTTAATTGTGATCTGAAATCATTAAATAATATTGAGAAGGCCCAACAAAATGAGTTACCCTTGAGCCCTCGGCATCTCTCGAAGGCTCCGCTCACAAGTGATCTGAACACTCAACACCTGTACCTCCTTTCATTCAAAAACAGCTCGAGACATGGCGCGGATGTCTCGTTATTTAACCCGGACCGAGGAAGAAGCACATCATACCTCCCACCGGCATACACACCACACACTTTCAAGTCTGTTTCACTCTGCATTTCACAACGAGAGACAAGCGAGGACACGCCCACATGTAGCTCCTTGTTTCTTCAATAAAATACTTAATTAAAAGGGAGATAAAAATGCTGCAGGAATAAGGAATACCTTCCAGACTCACTGCACTTACACTTCAGGAAGCAAAACAGCAAAAGCTTGCTCTAAATGAGTACACCAAATGCAGTCTGTATTTAAAAAAGAACATCCTTTTGTTGGATAATCACCAAAGAATGGATTAACAAAATAAACTAATTTTTTTTTACACCAATCATGTCACACTTGCCATAGAAGGATAGGTAGGTAAGTGATTTGTTTCAGTTCAGAGCAAAATTTATTTAATATTTAGTAAAATCTTTCAATGTAAAACCCCTTGTTTTTTTTAAAATAAATCAAGCTCACTGAAGTTGAAAAATTTTTGTTTTCTTATGGATGATAAAATTTTCACTGAAGTTAATGCCATCAAAGTTCTGGGAAATTTTTTAAGGGTTTAAAACCCAAACTTTTCCTGATCTTCAAAGACTAGGTATAAAACTTTATAACATCTCTGTTGATTAAAGTGTCTTTTAATATAAGCTTATTCAAAGAAAAAATCTAATTTTTTTTCCGTAGATAATACAAGTATTTTCCAGTGTTCTTTAAAATGAGAGGTGCATATGTAACTGCCATGAAAACTAGATATCCCCATAACTGTATTTTTTTTTGTAAACCTAGAGTAGATAAAATTGCTGTTATTATTAATATAATTAAATAATTGTTTTGCCCTGCTATTTCAGTAGCTATATTAAATAAGGAATTAAATGCTACAGGAAGAGTTGGGCACCATCAGCACTCCAACCTCCAACTGCAGTTCGGGACTAACCCGAGACACATAGGATTTTAATTAAAAATGGGGAGCAGTGTTCAAAAAAATTAAAATTTTATTAAACTTTTTTATAATGGACCCAAGACTCCAAAATTAAATGTAAAAATGGGATCATTCTCCTGATAAATTAAACATTTTCAGACATAATAAATAAATTCTTAAGAACCTAAGAGATATAAAAGCTGCCAATGTATGAATAAAATTAAATAACCCTACACAAACCTGATGCAAAAGCCGTCCAGGAAAATCTTCGTCCTCTGGTAATAAATTATCCATTGTATACTGCGAAATTTTGTAAAATAAACGAATAAACTGTTTGGTTGTTTACTTTATTTCTTGGATGACTTTCAGTGACAAGTTGCACTAATGTATTAAAGACGATATACACACTCATTATAAACGTCAACACAAAGAGGACGCGAAAGACAGCCTTGGCCAACCTACACACATTTGCTTAAAAGGCTAGCCTATCAAAACAACTTCAACATAGCCACTTTCTATTGCTTTCAATGAAGACAATAAAAAACCACGAAAAAAAAAAGAAAACACAAGCAGACAGCCAAAGTTAAAAGCATAGAGGGTAAGTACAACTCAATACAGTGCCACTTATATACTAAAGAATAAAGTTTTAACATCATGCGTCGATTCCACAAACTAATATTAGAAGTATTGAGGATAGGGTAGTAAATACGTAGATTATTGTAGAGATTTGAAGAAGGTAATAAATAATAATTTTAAATTGTCCGCCACATTGGGAAGAGAAAATTGCCATTTGTAACCTGAAAACATTCTGGTTTGAAAACCTAAATTTTGCTTTTAAGAGAAACATTTTAATGTAGTTTTTATTATTAATAAAACTGCCTATGTTAAAAAAATTCCTAGATTATTTTCAAATAAATAGGTCTTCCTCAGCTATGCTTGCTTTAAATTATTAGTCAAGTTCTAATTTCTGTAGTAGTGACCTTTTATTTTAAAAGTAACTATGTCTATGACCTTAATGGCGATTTGACCTAGGCCGAAATTAGTAAGAAAAGTGAAGTAAATTGGAATTTTTTGAAATTTATAAATATTGAGAGCTTCTAATACTGACCTGACGTAAATACGAAAATGATTCCTAGATGTGTCAAGACTTTTTCATCAGGAAAAGCCCAGCGAAACGTTAGTGCACGCTTGAAGTTGGTTATCTTATTCATATGTTAAGGTTTTTGTTTTGTAATTTGGTAATTTTAATGATTTTGGATTTCATAGTGTCATTCATAATGATACGAAATCCACCACACTGTCAAATTTTCTGTTTTGGAGTAGGTTCAATTAATATTCTTTATATATCCTGTGTCTGTGTGCCACAGTTGTAAGCACTTTTAGAAAATTATTGGAGAATGCTCTTACCCAAGGTGATCAAGGTTTGATTTCTGCTTGTGTTTAACCCTTATTTTATGAGTGCAATATTTTGTGCAATTAGGGGTTAGTAACAGACTTTGCAGTGATCCCTTGAATGTTTTCTCATTTCGAATTTAATTGCATTTTGTCTCTACTAAAGCTATAAACTGGTAATTGTCTACTGTAGGGGCGCCATTCTTATTTTTTTTAAAAAAGGGGGGGGACTCTGAAAGTAATTTGGTCAGTTACTTATTTTATTTATAATTATATTATTAAGGCTGAGGGCGTACCGGTGTTACGATCTAAATTATTGGTGGAAACAGTGGGCGCCACCACGTGAGTGGGCACGTGGACCTGGCTTGATACTCTTGCTCAGGGCGTTACGTAGCCCGTGTGCGGCGAGATATTAGCCCTCCTGATATTTAATTCAGCACCTGTCCCTAACTGAGCCCGCTCTCAGCGTCGAGCACGCTTCTAATTAACCGCAGTGGGCTCTTAGGGCGTCCCACACGCCGCTGACTGGGTTAAGAACCCACGTTCCCCCCCCCCCCCCCCCCCCCGAACACAAAGACACGTGACTCAATTAAGTTGGTTTTATTTACTTACACTTTACACGCCCTCATACAATCCTTCCTTGATACTGTTAAGAAAACGCCAGAGGCACGAATCGGTTTAGTTGAGTAGGCGGACCCCACACGTGGTCGCCTCAAGCCTTTACTTAGAACACGGGTGGTTAAAAACTCCGGAGAGTACAGAAATCACTAATTAAACAGCCCCACCGACCGAGAGAGGCCCCGAGGATGAAGAGAAAACGATTTGAATTAACTAACTGAACAGAACTACTTATTGGTGAGACAACGGTGATGTCCTCGGGGTGTCTGCAGAGACGTCCGCTCTCGGCCGGCTGTAGAAGGAGACTGGGGTGAGACAAGGGCTTGCGGCAGGCAACATGGCGCCCTTCGCGCCGAACACAATTACCGTTACATCTCTGCGACTGCGTGCCCCGGGTTAATATTAAAAATAACATGAGCTCTTTATAAAAATTAGCATATACACATCCATGACCAGATCGTCTGTAATAATTACTTATGTGGTAAAATATAGTTTGAATAAAGTTATGTGTTGGTTCCATCGTCGCCCGCTAGGGAG
The DNA here is from genome assembly GCF_032445375.1 of Bacillus rossius redtenbacheri. Lineage (NCBI taxonomy): Eukaryota > Metazoa > Arthropoda > Insecta > Phasmatodea > Bacillidae > Bacillus > Bacillus rossius. Next base: position 374,376,651 of record NC_086330.1, read on the forward strand.
CGTTCGTGGCCGTGCTTGCACCTACTTTATTACAAAAATATAACATATTAATAAAACAAAAGGCACTCACTTACTGAATCGTCGTGACACTATTTTAGGGCCGAAAAGAAAAGGTTACAATAATATTAATTATAAATAGGGGTGCGGCGCACTGCAGCTAAGCGCCCTCTTGCTGTAGTTCGTGGCGTGCAGTTTAAATCTCACACGACTACGTACGTTATGGTACAAATGCCGGGTAGGAAAGGTGTGTGAAAGGGAACGGAGGATGATCAGGCTCATGGGGCGAAGCCCCGGCTGACGTCAAGGCTTTTTCAAGATCTTAATGTGTAATTAACAATTTTATTTTGCCTGTGAGGTATTGTGGTTGACGCAATGATTGATTCCCGGTAAGTGCTGAATACTACTATTATAGGCCATGCAAAAAATGACATTTTTGCATTAAAAGATGGTGTAAAATTATTTTGACTATTACCTGTTTATTGAAATCAGTGGTGTAAATTGGCTTTGTGCTTTAATGGTGTAGCCGAGACTGTTTTTAACGACAGAAATCCCTGATACTGTTGTCACAGCCCTACTGTTTACTTGATACTAGCTTCAACATGATCCTTTGGTTTTCCATAAAGATCCTTAGGCATACAGTGTAGCTGAGACTGTTTTCTAAAGACATGGATGATTAATGAAAATATGTTACGGCCAGAGCCAAGCTTGTTTTTAGCCCGATCGGTTTTCCACCATACTTTTGCGTTATTACAGTGAAAAACCACAGGATCCTGTTGCAGCTAGTATCAAGTAAACAATAGGCTAGTAACCACAGGATCAGGGACACCTCTTGTTGAAAATTCTCGGCTCGCTATTAAAGGACAAAAAAAATTTGACACTATATGTACATTACAGGTGATACACTAATTTTACACTATCCTTTAACCCAAAAATACCATCAATCGTTTGCCATGATTCAAGCATGGCGTCAGCCAAGTCACCGCACGGGCAAATGTAAAATTGTTAATTGCATGTGAAGTTCTTGAAAATATCTGAATGCACCTCAATATTATAATTAGTAATAAAATAAGAAACTGAATGAATCCATTTTCGGGTGTTTGCCTTTTTTTTAGAGTGAACCCCTACAGTAGTCGATTACCTAGAAATGTCATGTTGATTTTTTTTTTGTACTGATAGGACGTTGTGGCATTTTAGAACGGAAAGAAAAAAAAATTGGAAAACATGGTTTCCACACACTACACACGTCCCTACATTTACCCCAAAAACATGGTTTCTTAATTCTACAGGTTTGTGAAAAATGACAGTCATTACAATACCTGTGTTTTCACACTGTCGCCACCAGTCATTGTTTACCTGTGATCATGGATCTCTTTGTTTAGCACAACTGTGGCCAACTACGGAGAATTAAAAATGCGCTAATTCTTCCATTTCATTTATTGAAGTTTATCCCTGGATCCAGAAGACTTGATCCTGATGGCATGATCCTGTTGGCTTGATCCTGTTGTACATGATGCTTGCTGTTTTAATTAAGTACGTTGGAAAATTCTGTACATAAAAAAATTGTCATATAATAATTAATTATGATTGTAAAATTATAAGGAATAAAAGGATTTTTCTTTTTCAAACTTAAATCATAATTCCTTCTTATTTCACAATTTTTATGCGCAGGATGTTCCGACTTATTGAACTAAAACAGCAAGCATTATGTACAACAGGATCATGCCATCAGGATCAAGCCTTCAGGATCCAGGGATAAACTTGGATACATGAAACACCAGCCATATCAAACACAGAATATACGACAGCACAACTACACAAACCAGTAGGAATTAAGAAACCTTCCTTTCAGTGTTAATTCAGGATTGTCTCAAGGATATGGAAAACATATATATTCCTATTTATCGCGGGTAAACAATGGGTGGTGGCAGCGTAAAAGCACATGTGTTGTAAATGTAAGATATAAAATTGTAATTTTTTCACAAACTAGTAGGAATTACGAAACCATTCCTTCGCAGTAAATTGAGGTACGTGTGTAGTGTTTGAAAACCATATTTTTATTTTTTCTTTCCATTCTAAGAAGTCAAAACGTCCAACAATGACTTTTTTTTTTCATGATTATTTTTCAAGGGCTTTGTCCTAAATTTAAACTCAATACTTCCTTGCATTTGTTCTACCACAAATATTTTTAACCTATGTTAATATAATATGGGTGTAAAAAATCGCTCAAGTCATGATAATCACAAAGATTGGTACACCTTTTTACTGAGTGAATATTGGTTCAAAATATTTGTGGCAGAACGACAAATAAAATGAAGGTATCAAGTTAAAATTGTATAATAAACGTAATGATGAAAAAACTTTAAAAAAATATATAAATAAATAAATAAAAAGCATTTGAGACCAAGCCATAACATTGACTGGTCAAATAACTGTTTTTTTTTTTTATTGGATGTGGTAAAGTATTAGTTAAATTATTTTCTGCCCTCATGCTATCAGTTTGGATCATGGTATCGAACGAGTAAAGATGTGGCAGAACGGATGGTGCCAGATTTCATGGATACGTCTATGGTAATTACAGTATTTTAATATTGATGTTCATTTAGGGTTGTTTATATATTTTTTTTTCCACAATGTTAAAATATTATCTTGTTTTAATTCATTATAATGTTCGGGGAACCACAGATATATGTAATTATAAACTTTTCTAGGAGCAAAAGTGGACTATTCATATTCAGATAAAGCTTAATGGCACAATGGTGAGACAGTTCGGCCACTCAGGGGAGGATCTGGGTACAAATTCTGCTTCAGTTGTCGTGATTGGTTGCCCCTTTTCCCCTGCTCATGTATTTTCCTTCCTTTCCTCTTGAAATACTACTTCAATTAATTTGACACCTGCCTAAAGCCAGAGTTAGTATATATTTATGAAGATTATTAAGTAACTGTACAGTGGATCATTTATTTTCTCAGTTGCTGATTTAGAAGCAGTGAAACTGTTTGGCTGTAAATGTGTTCCTTAATGTTTTTATAACATCAACTGTCATTTAAATTTAACTTTGTTGTGTGATAAAAAAACCTGTATCTTCGCCAGTTTGAATGATATAATAAGATAAGCAAATCAGGGTAATTTATATCTAAGTGGCTTAGGTTAATTGTAACTAAAGAGCTCAAAATTTTATGTAGACTTGAATTTTTGTATTACCGTGAAAGGGTTTTAATCTGCCATTCCATGGTTGGGCACATCTGTAATCCGGTACCGAACAAAGCCTCTCGTGTTTGTATTTATACGGGTGGCATTACTGTGCTGCCGGAGTGTTTACTTCGCTCAAGAGTCTGTTGTTATGGTTGGTTTTCATTTCAGTGAAGTGTTACCTGTTTTTCCAGCAGGTTACATTTTACATTTGGTGTTCCCGTTAAAACTGTATTTACGTTCGATAATAGGACAAAATTGCTAACCATAGCCCTGAACGTACCGGATTAAAAACCTGTCACACTAGTGCTCTTATTAATTTCAATATGTAATAGGAGTAATTTGTTCTTTTGGTATCTGATTTTCAGAAAGCTTTATTCTCTTTATTCTCATCTTCCAAGAGCAACTATGCGACAGAAGCTTCTTTTGAAACAAAGGTATGATTTTATATATTATATATTATTTATATATTTATATTCCAGTTTGGAACTTGTGGAAGAGGTGTTGTATATAATTTTGCTAATGGATTTTTTAATAATTATTTGGAAGAGATTAAAAATATGAGCTACTTTCATGATGACAGTTCCAGAGCAAAAAAATGGCCACAATTACATACTTACATGCATAACTCGCACATCTCAGAATTATGTGCGAGCACGCATAAAGTTAGATGTGAACACAGTGAATAAGAAAGATTTATTAAATGTTAGTTATCCATTTATCATTAGAATAACTTATTTGAAACCTCGGTTTTAATTAGTGGTGATCCTCAAAAGAATGAAATTTTCATTTCAAGTATTGAAGTGAGATATGTATGTTTTCCTGTGGTTTTTTACTTTCTGAGTTTAAGCTTAGGGTATTAACATTCTTGTAAAAATAGAGTGGACAAAGTTTCTTAAAAAAATTTGTTCTCACAGATTGCCTGATCACAATTCACATGAATGTTGGTTATCAGTATTTACACCTAAGGTCTTCGAGTCATTTCATTACCTATTTAAGTTTAATTTATTTTTACTTAGGTAAGTTGACTCAATTTAAAACTTTGGAGCAATACATAGCTAAATAATAAAATAGGTAACTTTACTATGTAATCTTATATTATTCTTGTACTTTTCAATTTGTCAGTTTCACATTATTTGTCTGCAGGCTAGTCTGCAAATATGTTATGTACAAACGATCATCATTGAATTATGGCTATTAAGTTTTAATTAATTAATTAATAATTTAATTAATTAAGTTGCAACCCTAACGGAAGGTGGAATTTGACAGTAAACAAACAAGTGACTCTTGATTGTGTTTGCTTGCGAACATTGTAACATTGCAGGACCCATCCTTCCAACTTTTCAATGATTATTTTGTGTCAAGAGTTTATAAACTTCCCAGGTGATGGTGCTTTAGTTTAATTGATACATATTTTATGGGTATTTAAATGTTTTATATTAATTTGTGAGATATTTTGTTATTTTACTATAAAAAATTGTTGAAATACTTTATTTCATATTTTTAATCTAGTGACCAGTTTGCATTTTGCAAACTTTTTTTTTTTGTTTATTTAATTTGAATTATATTTTTTCAGTTTTGTATTGTCACAAATAGAATCATTTGTAAGCTTTGGTATTTTTTCTAGGTTATTGGACAGTTTATTTTTTTTTCAGTGAAAGAAAGAAAGACATGTTGATGCCATGGTACCCAACTGGTAGACAGTATTCTATAACAGTGACTCTCTTTGCATGTTCTGTATGTGTTCTTATTATGGGAAACTTAATGCCTACGGTCTGGGCTATGACTTTTTTTTTTCAACCTTTAGATATTATTAAGAATTTTCAGACTGTAGGCATCTCCATGATTAAGCGCGAGTGAACCTGTGTCAAGGACATGTTTCTTTGGTAGCCGATGAAAGCGGGCCGACCACTGGGTTTTATCACGCGAAAATCATAATTTTTCTTTTGTCCGCAACATGGTCTCTCTTTTTTGGCATCTTGAAACATATTGTGTAATTTGATCCGAGACTCAAAACATTTTTTTAAGAGTGGTTTTTTGTACTGTTTCACATCCAATTGTAGGGGACAAACTGGTTTCGGGACAGCCTTGTACCAGGAAAATGACGTTTTAAAGTTTCTAATGATCGGAAATAAAAGAAGTTACGGCATTGCAATTTTACGTGCTGTTACTGCTTGGGCCTGAGTGTTGTGATTACTGACAGAGTTATTGATTTTAGATATTGCCTCACTGGTGTTGGCCACATGCTGTGTTCCCACTGCCTGTGGTCGTGTTCCTATTGCCATGAATGTGACTGCAATTTCTACTATTTAAATAGGTGTTTTTGGGGACAGGAATATGAATACATGATAGATGAATGGAGAGGATATCACTTACAGCTAAGTGACTTCAGAAACTATCTTGAATATAATTCAACATTACCATATAACTGAGGATGAGCCATACCACCCTGAATTCTGATGAGAATGATCTCTCCAAGGCACAAGAGAAGTCCATAGTCTGTGGTCGTGTTCACCTTGCTAGTAGCTACCTATGTTCTCATTGCCTGTGGTATTCTGATTTCATGTAGCCATGTCCCCATTGCCTGTGGCCATTTTCCCGTAGCCTATGGCCATGTTCGCATTGCCTGTGGCCATGTTCCCGTAGCCCGTGGTCATGTTCCTGTTGCCCGTGGTGATGTTCTCGTTTCCTGTGGCCATGTTCCCGTAGCCTGTGGCCATGTGTCCGTAGCCTGTGGCCATGTTCACAGTTTCCCGTGACCATGTTCCTGTTAATTGTGGCCATGTTCCCGTTGCCTGTGGCCATGTTCCCGTTGCCTGTGGCCATGTTTCCATTTCCTGTGACCATGTTTCCATTTCCTGTGACCATGTTTCCATTTCCTGTGACCATGTTCCCGTTGATTGTGGCCATGTTCTTGTTGCCTGTGGCCATTTTCCCATTTCCTGTGACCATGTTCCCATTGATTGTGGCCATGTACTCGTTGCCTGTGGACATGTTTCCATTTCCTGTAACCATGTTCCCGTTGATTGTGGCCATGTTCCCATTAATTTTGGCCATGTTCCCATTTGTGGCCATGTTCCCGTTGCCTTTGGCCATGTTCACATTGCCTGTGATGGTGTTCCCAGCCCTTCAAGCTGCACAAGCTGGACAGTGGTCCTTCAACGCAAGTGTCGGTGACCCGTGATGATGCACTGCAGTTCTACAAGCAGATGTACACCGTCAGGCGCATGGAGGCGTCAGCAGCCAACCTGTACAAGGAGAAGATAGTTCGAGGTTTCTGCCACCTGTACTCTGGGCAGGTGCGTCGCCTGGAAATAGTGTTTACCATGTGCCATGTCATAGCTGCTTTATTGAAGCTTCTTTTTTAGAAACATTATAAAATACTGTTGAGGTGTTCATATTGAACAAGTGGTTGCAGTGGTAGAAAATACTTTATACTTAACGTTAATCAGGACTCAGGTTTCAATCCAGGTTCAGCCAGTTTAATCGTGCTCTTAACTTACTCCCGCAGGGTGTTCAGCATCAGGGGAAAAACCTGGATTTAAGGGAATTTTAAATTTCTGCTAAAAATTCAAAGAATAGTCTTGAAAATGTTGTTAGGTTAGGGCATTTAAATAAACCAGCCATGTTAAGGCTTTTCTTGTATCACTATCCTATTAGATGTGCCATGCATATTGTCTTTTGGTTTCGGCTTCAGTTTCAATGCTGGTGTATCACATATTTTTCAATTCTATTATATTTTTCAGCACTTGAGGCTGAATACAATTTGATAGTGATTGTAAGTATGATGTAAGTAACAAATTATTGCATAATTTCCAGGATTTTTTGTTAAATGTGGTGTAATCATTATAAGTACGTATGTTGTGAATATGGCAGTTAAAGGTGTAGTGAAAAAAATTATATTGGTTGTTTTTTATGTAAATATTATTTTTGGTAAACGAAAAAATATAAAAGACCTAGAGATGTCAGGAATAAAATCAGGGAATTTTTTATGCTGAGTTTATTGCCACCCTTTCCAGTAAAATACTAGAATTTGTTTTTGTACCTGGGTCACAGCTGTTTCCTGTTATATATAAAAATGATGTATTATACAGTGTAGCAGAAAACAATTCCAATTTATTGATAAATCTTCTTAGCTTAAAAAATAGCACTTCTAAAAAAAATTGTATCAATTTTATTTTAATTTTTTGGTAACAATGATCAATCAAATTATTTCATTTGAACTATTGAATAGAATACCAAATTAATTACAAATATAAAATATTTTTTGAATACTTGCCAATCCCTAGTTTGCAGTAAAAAATTTTAAAAATGTATCTGAAACATAGGATTTTTTAAAGAAAAATTTGGAAGGAGAATTTTGAAAAAAATACATGTAACTTGTTTTATTTCACCAAGAACATCATCGGATTCAATTTTTTCTTCCAAGGAGACGTAAATGAAAGATGCTATCTTAGTTTCAACCGTTTTTGCCAACAAATTTTTTATAGAACTATTATTAAAAATGTTGCTTCTGTTTGAGCATAGCACATGATTTAATTAAATGCCTTATTATGATTTAATTAAATGCCTATAAATAAATCTGTTAATGTCTGGATTTAAAAAATTTCCTAAGGTCTGAACAACTAAAAAAGTAAACATTTTCCAATCTTTTTTCATTAGACTGTGGTACAAACTTCATGCTAAATGAATCACTTTTTTTGAATTTGATATTTAAAGGACTAGGTATGTATTTGTCATTAGTTAAATTTTGATTGAAAATTCAGATTAGTGTCATTATTTTAATTGCTTCGTGGTATATTAACTTGAATTCCATTGTTATGTGGTGCATATTGACCATGCTTTTCTGCGTTATTTAGGTTTTTATCACAATTCACCGTGCAATCTTGTTACCTGTTCATCACATGCCACATATTGTGTTTGTTGGTCAATGTACAGTACGTGGATTAGCTTTCGAAAACGATACCTGGAACTTGAAAAGGGTGGAGGACAGAGAGAGAGAGGGAGAGAGAGTGTGTGTGTGTGTCTCTCTCTCTCTCTCTCTCTAATTCCCCCCCCCCCCCCCCCCCCCCCCTCTTCACTGGCCTTAAAGGTTTGACCCAACGAAAGACCTGACGAGTAGCCCGGTACTGAACTCGCAAGGCGGGGACTGGAGCCGTGCCCTGCGGTGCTGGCAGGAGGCGGTGGCGGTCGGCATCAAGGCGGCGCTGCGCGCGCACGACAGCGTCATCACGGCGTACCGCGCGCACGGCTGGACGCACCTCATGGGCATGGACGTGCAGGGCGTGCTGTCCGAGCTGACGGGCCGGCAGTCCGGCTGCGCGAGGGGCAAGGGGGGCTCCATGCACATGTACGCCAAGAACTTCTACGGCGGGAACGGCATCGTCGGGGCGCAGGTAATAATGCCCTCCGCTTGTGTGGGAGGAAACATGCTGGATGATCTCGTCGGGGAAGATTTACATTAATTTTGGGCACTTGTAGTAACGAAAAAGGTATTTAATTAGGGTCGTGCCTAGTCAGGGGTGTGTTTGTGTCGGTGAGGCGGGATGATAAGCGCGACGCTCGCTGGTGCTTCTAGCGCGGTGTCTCCTCTGGACTGGCGCGCAGTCTTCTCGTTGTCACAGGACAACTGTGAGATTTGAGAGGTGACCACAATATTATATGGCGGAGAAATGAGTTACAGCAATTTTTCTGTTTTTTCGAAAAGCCTTCTCCATTCCTACCCTTTGTTCGTATAGTGATTATTAACGAACTCAACCGTGTTTTTTCATGTTTATATTTTAGGTATCACTTTGGAAGTGATTTGTGAATGATTACTGCAGTTATCGTGTCCACTAAAATGTGATACACACACACACTCTCACTCACTCACTCACTCACTCACTCTCACAAACACTCTCTCACTCACACACACACATACACTCACACACACACATACACTCACACACACACATACACTCACACTTGGAGTTGACGATGGTTTTTGGGGTCTATGGACCATGAAACTAAAAACTATCTAAAAAAAATTCCGGTAGTTCCACCATGGTAATGGTTACAATAGTTGTATTACTTCAAAATCTACCTAAATCACATATACGCATACATGACTTCAGCATTTGATGGATTTAAGCAGTTACAGGACAAACTACACAATGTCCTAATTTCTTAGAATTTATCATGAACTATTTTATTATTTGTTTCAACTGTTTTTCTCTTCCCCAACTATTTATATAATAGTCAACTCTTACATTTTCCTTTTTTCACTAAATCTGTTCCACTGCGGTTTAACTCATAATTTGAAGGGTTTTTGATTTTTCCAATTATTAAAACTTGCTGTGTGTAATCTTAAAACATCTGAATACACTTCTGTGAATATCCACAAGACATAAAACTATATTTTTAAAGTGCTCTATGACTAGAATATTCAGTGGCTAGGGATAAGATATAATGGTTTTATTTTTAGAACAAATTTCATTTTTAAAACAGAATATTTCAGTTCTATAGTTTTTATTCATTTAAAGAAGTGTGTTATTTAAAAAAGTTCGGAACTAAAATATTTCTTAATATTGATTTCACCAAAGTAATATTTTGTTTGAAACCATAGTAAAATCATTAGTAATGTAATAAGCATGTCTATAACTAGGGTTGTGCGAATGTTCGGTATACCGATACCGAAATCGAAATTTTGCTACTTTCATTTTCGATTTCGGTAAGAATTTCATCTGTCGAAGTTCGTTTTTAGCGAAATATTTCGAGCCAAACGAAAGTTCAATAGCTTACCGAAGTTCGTTTGTTCTAGTTGAAAAAGAAATCGTAATTTAATAAAAATGTACAGTATAATACCGGTACAATAACATTTCTTATTATAAAGTATATTTCACTTAACGAATTTTTTTTAAGTCCCCGCCAAAAATCGTATCTTCGCCATGCAAAACGGTTTCAGTTTAAAGTATCATTTTCACTATAACGTATAAATTCTACTAGTAGCGTGGCATTACTACACCAAAATTTACTTAAACTGGTAAATAAATTTCCAGCTAAATGATTAATGTAGTGGAACAAAGATACACACATACCACCGCAACGTATTTTCTAACCTCTAAATTCTCAAAACAAAGTTAACAAACAGTTGCGCGCACAACCATAGATTATACCGTACGTAGTATGCGACGTGAGCAACACAACACCATTCGATACATCGAAAGACGGAGGTTTGAGAGAAGTATTAATATTTAGACAAAAGTGTTACGCTACGCTAAAAATACTGTTTGATGTCTGTGCCGGGATTGTTTATTGTTATTGTTGAGTTTATTTTCAGGTTACGTTATTTAGACACCGCATTGTATTTGTGCTACGATATGAATGATCCTGGAGATAAAAAGAAACGAAAGCAATTCACGCTTAAGGAAAAAGTGGATATACTCAGAGAACTAGACACGGGGAAAAAAGCAAGTCGCAGTTGCGAATACATATGGCATTGCGGCTCTCCTGTAGCTATTTTTTTTATATATTTTTTTCTCTTTGTAAAGATATGTATGCATGTTTCAGTGCTAAGTACAAAAACTTGAGGTACCTGTAAGTACTTAGCACTGAGATTCTACTGTAATGTCTTTATATGATTTGCTTGTTATTACTAATAATGTAATAACATATGCAAATCATATAAAGACATTAATTAGAAAAAAGATTTCCATTAAGATTAATTTACGTGGTGATGAAAAAAACTCACGTTAATGAAAATACGGTAAAATCATAATTTGAACAAACATGGCAGATAAAGTAAACAAAATTCAACCGTGATTACAGTAGGTCTAGGTATCAAAACAAAATCATGCAATATTTGAAAAATTACCTGATTCATTTGCTTTCAAACAGTAGTGTAGGTACTATATTCGTAAAACATACATTCCAGAACTGTTAGTACACTATTTAGTATTTACCGTATACACATAAACAAAGAACGTACCTACTTTTATTCGCGCACAGCCAAACAAAAACATTGTCGTCTGCTTTATTTAAATTTTACATACTCTGACTGGCATATATAATCCTCATAATATACAGCCAATTAGACAAAAAGGTCAACAAGTCACTGCATGTAATGACCACTTGGCAGCAACCATTTGTTATGTTTTGACCATGTCCCTTGCCTAGTTTACAGCTTCCTGAGCTAGCCATGTGTGACAGTGGTGCAAGATGGCGGCCGTTCCGCAGTATTCACGTATTTTTTCATCAGTACCATGCACGTGATAAATATATTATCATAGACTGCGACATTACGACTGTAAAGGAAATAGTCTGTGCGCTGAAAGATCTGGATTGATTCTTGAAATTTACGAGTGACATGGGGCTGTGTTGTGTGGTCTAGGGCGGATGTTGATTTTATTAAATAGTAATATTTATATATACATCAAAAGGTACCAAAATGATTTATGTAATAGAATTTATTACTGAAGAGCAAATTTTGGGGCACTTTTTTTCTTTGTTAATTAAAAAATTTCGCTTAACTTTCGTTAAGAATATATTTATCTCATAGAAAAATTCATTTTCGTTTCACTTTCGCGAAACTTGATAAATTTTCTTTCACTTTCATTTCGTGTGGATAAAGTCACTTTCGCACATCCCTATCTATAACACAACTACTCAGAAAAATATAAATAAATCAGCAAATTTTTGTTGTTCGAACATGTGCCAGCATTAATTAAAAAATGTGTTACAAATGTAAGAGATCCAAAATCAAACAATATAATATTAATTTTTTTCCAATCCATGTACATCATACATTCTAGTATGAAATTCACGCTAAAGAAATGACATTTAATGAATTTGCAATGTTAAAAGATTAAATTTTTATAATTTGAGTGAATTTTTGTCAAATAGCTGATTGATTTAATGTTTTTAGTTACATTTCAGTGGTAAATGGTGTATTAACATGCTGTTGTATTGATGTGCTTGTGTTTGATCGCAACTCACCTTGTGATCTTGCCCCCTGCGGTGGCGTGCTCGGAGAGAAGTTTGCGTGCGTGCCTGCAGGTGCCGCTGGGCGTGGGGATAGCCTTCGCCGCCAAGTACAAGGGCACGGACGGCGTGTGCGTGGCGCTGTACGGCGACGGGGCGGCCAACCAGGGCCAGATCTTCGAGGTGTACAACATGGCGAAGCTGTGGGACGTGCCGTGCATCTTCGTGTGCGAGAACAACGGGTACGGCATGGGCACGAGCGTGGACCGCGCCTCCGCCAGCACCGCGTACTACACCCGGGGCGACTACGTGCCCGGGATTTGGGTGAGTGCTGGGAGTCTCGTTGACGGCCGGGTCATCAGAGAGAGACGGAGCACGGTACAAGACTGGGGCGGGAACTGATCCAGGGTCTGGAGTGAGTAGTGGTGTGTGGGTTCTACGTTTCCCCCGGATGACAAACATATGTGGACTGTATCGAGAAGGTTTTAACCGACGATGCAACATAAATTACACGATAGCATCAGCCCGCACCATTGCGATTTACCGCCATCACGCCTAATAACGAAGACTGTTTTTTTTTTTTTGTTTCTCACCGCAGGGATGCCACTCTCACGGTTTATGGGACGCCAACCCTTGCAGTGTTCCAAACATGGTGCCAACTGTAAAAAGCTGGGGCACAGGTGATTTAAACTGTGTCCATCACTTTGGCCCGGTACAAGTGCCACAAAGTCAACTCACAACACAGTTTTATATACAAGAGTTCACGCTAAGTACCAAACAGTTCTGGTTCTTAAAAATCAGTTCCCGGTTTCAGTTTTCAGACCTCAGTTTTAGGTGAACCTCCACACAATTTCAAGTCACACCAAAGATAGTAGCACAGTTGTTTCTCATGTCACTAGATGCAATTATATATATATAAAAAAAATATTTGATCCCAAACTCATACCTTACAACAAAATGTTTTTGAGAGAAGCTAATTTGGATATTTTTTTAATAAATATTTAATAAAAGCGAGTAGACATTTTTATTCATTAAATAATGGTCGGATATCCGTAGAAGCAGTGAAACACAAACACATTTACATTTTTATGTTGCCATTGTCACACACGTAACCCCATAATAAAGCTATGCGTAGTCGTGAATAAACACAAACAATATTAACGTTAAAAAACATAGAACAGTACAAGACTATTGTGCAAGCACATTCTGCAGCAATGATCACGGCCGAACTGACAGTTTGCGACACAAAAAAAAATGTAGGTGCGTCACTTTTTCAAGTCTGAACAGGCTCGCCAACCACGGAGACTAGGTCGGATATGAGGTTTTATACTGAATTTAATAACATAAGTTTATATTAGGGTTGTGCGAATGTTCGGTATACCGATACCGAAATCGAAATTTTGCTACTTTCATTTTCGATTTCGGTAAGAATTTCATCTGTCGAAGTTCGTTTTTAGCGAAATATTTCGAGCCAAACGAAAGTTCAATAGCTTACCGAAGTTCGTTTGTTCTAGTTGAAAAAGAAATCATAATTTAATAAAAATGTACAGTATAATACCGGTACAATAACGTTCCTTATTATAAAGTATATTTCACTTAACAAATTTTTTTTAAGTCCCCGTCAAAAATCGTATCTTCGCCATGCAAAACGGTTTCAGTTTAGTTTAAAGTATCATTTTCACTATAACGTATAAATTCTACTAGTAGCGTGGCATTACTACACCAAAATTTACTTAAACTGGTAAATAAATTTCCAGCTAAATGATTAATGTAGTAGAACAAAGATACACAAATACCAACGCAACGTATTTTCTAACCTCTAAATTCTCAAAACAAAGTTAACAAACAGTTGCGCGCACAACCATAGATTATACCGTACGTAGTATGCGACGTGAGCAACACAACACCATTCGATACATCGAAAGACGGAGGTTTGAGAGAAGTATTAATTATTTAGACAAAAGTGTTACGCTACGCTAAAAATACTGTTTGATGTCTGTGCCGAGATTGTTTATTGTTATTGTTGAGTTTATTTTCAGGTTACGTTATTTAAACACCGCATTGTATTTGTGCTACAATATGAATGATCCTGGAGATAAAAATAAATGAAAGCAATTCACGCTTAAGGAAAAAGTGGATATACTCAGAGAACTAGACACGGGGAAAAAAGCAAGTCGCAGTTGCGAATACATATGGCATTGCGGCTCTCCTGTAGCTATTTTTTTATATATTTTTTTCTCTTTGTAAAGATATGTATGCATGTTTCAGTGCTAAGTACAAAAACTTGAGGTACCTGTAAGTACTTAGCACTGAGATTCTACTGTAATGTCTTTATATGATTTGCTTGTTATTACTAATAATGTAATAACATATGCAAATCATATAAAGACATTAATTAGAAAAAAGATTTCCATTAAGATTAATTTACGTGGTGATGAAAAAAACTCACGTTAATGAAAATACGGTAAAATCATAATTTGAACAAACATGGCAGATAAAGTAAACAAAATTCAACCGTGATTACAGTAGGCCTAGGTATCAAAACAAAATCATGCAATATTTGAAAAATTACCTGATTCATTTGCTTTCAAACAGTAGTGTAGGTACTATATTCGTAAAACATACATTCCAGAACTGTTAGTACACTATTTAGTATTTACCGTATACACACAAACAAAGAACGTACTTACTTTTATTCGCGCACAGCCAAACAAAAACATTGTCGTCTGCTTTATTTAAATTTTACATACTCTGACTGGCATATAAAATCCTCATAATATACAGCCAATTAGACAAAAAGGTCAACAAGTCACTGCATGTAATGACCACTTGGCAGCAACCATTTGTCATGTTTTGTTTTGACCATGTCCATTGCCTAGTTTACAGCTTCCTGAGCTAGCCATGTGTGACAGTGGTGCAAGATGGCGGCCGTTCCGCAGTATTCACGTATTTTTTCATCAGTACCATGCACGTGATAAATATATTATCATAGACTGCGACATTACGACTGTAAAGGAAATAGTCTGTGCGCTGAAAGATCTGGATTGATTCTTGAAATTTACGAGTGACATGGGGCTGTGTTGTGTGGTCTAGGGCGGATGTTGATTTTATTAAATAGTAATATTTATATATACATCAAAAGGTACCAAAATGATTTATGTAATAGAATTTATTACTGAAGAGCAAATTTTGGGGCACTTTTTTTCTTTGTTAATTAAAAAATTTCGCTTAACTTTCGTTAAGAATATATTTATCTCATAGAAAAATTCATTTTCGTTTCACTTTCGCGAAACTTGATAAATTTTCTTTCACTTTCATTTCGTGTGGATAAAGTCACTTTCGCACATCCCTAGTTTATATGTATTTATGACTTGTTTTAAAGAAATCATCAAAAACAATTAAACACAACCTACATATAGAAATGTCCGAGTTGCTTCAGCCAAAACGTTACCTAAGTTTCTACTTTTAAAGGGGTTGGAGTGGTATAAGTTTGCTATTACCCGAGATTTTATTTAAGTGTGGCAGTTGGAGATAAGTTGCGGTGGTAGTGCTAGTCGTCGTCCCCAGTCGTCCACGAGGTCCCGGCCACGGCCGTGTCGGGTGTGCCGCGCCAGGTGGACGGGATGGACGTGCTGGCGATGCGCGAGGCGGCGCGCCACGCCGTGCAGCACTGCGCCGAGGGCAGGGGCCCCATCGTGCTGGAGGCGGTGACGTACCGCTACAGCGGCCACTCCATGTCCGACCCGGGCACGTCGTACCGCACGCGCGAGGAGGTGCAGGAGGTGAGGCAGACGCGGGACCCCATCACCTCCTTCAAGGACAAGCTGCTGGGCGCGGAGCTGGCCACCGCCGACGAGCTCAAGGTGCGTTCTTCTCTCTCTCTCTCTTTCAGAAAATATTAATTAATTTTACCTGGGCATTTAAAAAATTCTCGAATTAGTTACGAGTTTGACAGCCAAAGAAACATGAAGTGAATTCTTGTGATAGAAATGCAAACCACATCATGAAGTAGCCAGTGGCATTGCAGTTGAACATAAAAAAGTTTCAGTTCTTAACTAATTAAATTCTCCTTGTTTGTACAACCCTAAAATGTTGAAAATGTAACTTTGGCAGCTGATTATGCAAAAAAGTATGCGCTGTATATGTTCCCACCGTTGGAGCCTTGTGCTGTTGGTGTGGCATGTAACAAATCAAATAAATAAATAAATAAATAAATTTTTCATGTCGTGAAAGTTAAACAATTGAAAACGACTACAAGTTTATCTGCAATTACTGTAAATATAAAATCTTTACCTGAAATGAGAGGCACCTGCTTAACTTTTAAAACAATTGTTATTTTGAATAATAAAGTTTTGAATAATAAAATGAATGTTCTACGATCCTCAAAACTTTCCAAACATTTATCACGTTTTCCGGATAAATTATTTTATGAATTACGTACATAACCTCTTTATTGTCAAATATGTTCTGTTCCATTAGGATTTGCTGAGACGGAGTTGAACACCATTTCCGTTTTCTTTGGGTGCAATTCAGATTGGCTCATTCCGCCAAGCATCCCATATATTTAAGAACCAGTTCTACGTATAAAATTGTATAAAGTCTCGCGTCGTGTGTGACTTGCAGGCGCTGGAAGCGGAAATCCGCCAGGTGGTGGACGAGGCGACGAAGAAGGCGAAGGCGGACAAGGAAATCGGGGCGGAGGAGCTGTTCTGCGACGTGTACGCGGACTGCAAGGAGCCGCACCTCCGCGGAGTCCTGCCGTGGCAGCGCCACCCCCACAAGTCCCTGGGACAGGCCCAGAACCTGTGAGGAGGTCCCGCGGCCGGCGAGACAGACACACACTCGGCGTAGTGTCGGGGCGCCCTTGTCGGGACGTAGCGAGGAGAGACATTGTTGCACTGTTAACCTCCCCCCCCGCAGCGGGTTCATTGTAATTGCTTAGTGGGTTCTCGTCAGGCAACGGGAACGACTTCTGTGTTGCATTTTATTTGTAGATAACGCAAGCTATGGAAAGCAATCGAGTTTTCGTTTGGGAAACCTTTTTGAGACAGCACACAAAAAAATAAATTTTATGGTGTAGCCAAGCATCAGGTGCAGCAATTTCACAGACATTTAGTAATATTTTGAATTTGCAGTGGGATTATCACAGTTTTTTTTTTCCTGTATTATTAATTAATTTATTTAAATTAAGAGAAGTTGCCAATACTCAGTACTCTTTGCCATAACAATATACTATGTAATAATATAGTTTAACTGTTATGACTATCTGATGACTTGAAAACCATTGTGTTTCACACACTTAGTTTTTTTCAATGCCAAATCGGAGTTTGTCCGAAAACTGTTCAAAAACATTTTTTGGTGCAATCAAAACTGTTGGCCTTGCACTATCACTTATGTGGAAACCACTCACTACACGAGTGAGTGACCACAACCTCAACACCCAGTGCGAGTAGCAGCTACGTGTCTTGAAAACAAATTTAACTTAAATAAATTGTTCAGAAGTCAACACGTAGTCATAGGCTTGTTCTCACATAAAAGAGATGTCCTAAAACTAAAGGTTTTTTAAGAAACACTAAATGTTGATGAAGTCGTAAAAAAAAAGGCGGTAAGCAGTTGTTATTCAATAATGTTTAAACAGTGTAAATCTGGTTCAGACCAATTCAGCGATGAATAGCTTCGTAACATGGGGAACTATTACGATATAAATATCCAATCTGTTACACTTAAAACGTGGACATCCACTAAATTATTTAATAAATATCTACAAATACTATTTGTAAAAAAATATGTAAAATGATAAATACAAAAAATATACTTTGGACATGCTGCTAAAAGAAATGTTACCTAAAATTTACTAAAAACCAAATTAATTAAAAGTTCATTTCCTGTAGTTACAGTCCAAATTGTAGAAAATTCTCTCTTCTATTGATAAGCCAAATGTCAGATGAATGTACGTAAAATGATTATAAAAAAAAGTTAACTAGTTCAGTTTAATTTTAAAGGATTCCACAAACAGTTAAGACAGTTTTTAAAAATAAGAGTGTGTGTAAAATTCATCAACTCTATTTCCTGTAAACATATCCTTCACAAAGTAATGGGTCGCATGCAAAGTAAGTCGAGACCTAGACGGGCTTCACTTAATGGAAAGGTATTTTCTAACGTGGCAGAAGAGCTCAAAATTACCATGAAAAACAAAGTAGTTGCCCAGACTCGTAAGGAGGCTAATGCTGCCATGTTGACGTAACTTACTCGGTGTCCTCGTTGCTCACGTTCAAAATGTTTGCTACCAAAGCACGAGCACACACACAGTTCTGTGTGCAGTCCTGCACATGAAACGGGGGCCCTATGTAGTCATGACGCGGCACGTACTTGTAGCCCACGTTTTTTTTTTTTTTAGTTCCGTGCACTTAGTTTTCTGCACGCACACACCCGTCTGCTTGCCTAACTGGACAAACACACACACCGCTCACTCCACACGAACAACAGATCTCTCGTGACGTCACTCGCGTACCAGCCGTGTCTCCTACGGCACTCGGTCAAATCACTCATACGTAAATGTAAAAGTAAACCAGAAGAAAAGTATCGTGCCCTACCTAAATTTTATGTAGCATTTAAATTTAAATTTATATTTACTAAAAGTTCAACAGATAATATTTATAATAATGTTTGCAGGCTTTCACTGCCATTGTCTGAAGTAGCTTGGCTTCTGGGTTGTAGCCCTGTCCTTGGCGAATAATTCACAGACGTTTCGGTCGACATTGCAGTCGCCATCATCAGGGAGCAGTTACCCTACAGTACCTTCAGTAGATAACTGCTCCCTGATGATGGCGACTGCAATGTTGACCGAAACGTCGGTGAATTATTTTCCAAGGACACTGCTACAACCCAGAAGCCAAGCTACTTCAGATATATTTATATACAAAACATTATCAATTACAAAATAGTTCACAGTTTACCAACTTCACAACACTAAAATCATATAACTTAATTTTAAAAGTTAAAAACTAAAATAATTATTGCTAAACCGTACATAGTAAATTACAATTAAAATTATTAAATTACTTAAATTAAAACGAATAAATAATAAATAAAAAAATATGCTATTTAAAATTTGAATGCAATTACAGGCCACTGGGCACTTGTGACCAGGGTCACTATTATGTTTGAAAATTTGTAATTTTCTGAAACACAGCAGTTGGAGTATTTGCAAACCTTGAACAATTAATTTTGGCAGAAGCTACAGATATATAGAAGGGAATTGCAAACAAATAAGAAGAAGGTTTGCAAGGTATAATTGTAGATATTTCTCTGCAATTTTCTGGCCAACAGTTTTGATTTTCGGTCCACTTCAGAAAAAAGTACTAGGTTCACATCTCATACTTAATATAACTTAGTGAGTAAGCAGTACATTCAGCATGAAATTTCTGCCTTAAATACATCAACTTTTTGTCTATTGAGTATTGTGTATTTCAATTTATTTTTCATTACATTAAAATTGGTTATATTCTAATTACATTTACAGTTTGGAACTGTTCACTAAATTTTATGTATTTTTTCATTAATCTCTGAGTAGATTTATTGTTTAGTATATACATAGTTAAATTTACTTTTAAAATCAAAAATCAAAATTAAATTGAAAATGAAAACTTTGCTAATCTGCAAGAGATGTGCCATACCTTAAAAAAAAATGTTGAATGGAAATTTGGATGTTGTAAATACATATTTTAAAATTCTTTTGTACAGCTGAATACTGTAAGTAATTTGTTTCATGTGAGCAGGTTCAACATCAGTTGACATCTTACATATTTATATGTTATTCACATGATATGTTATTTATTGTGACGTGTGCATGAGTTATAATTTCCATGTTGGTTCTACATTTATTTCTGTTCCCTGAGAAGAATTTTTTAAAATTAAAAACAGAATTACAGTATTATTTGAATTAGTGTTAATTTTATTTCAGTAGCAACATCAGTGGAAGTAAGTTATGGGGAGTAGTAATTGTTGGTGTACTATAGTAGAAGCGGTGTATATTAATTTGTGGTGAACCCTCTTTAATGGATTTCTTTGTAAAGGACGTTGGCTTCTTACCAGAAAAAAATATCTAGTCTCTTTTGTTTACTTACATAAAGTTTAATGGCTGTACCAGTGACAGCTCTTTATGTCATAGTTCGCAATACACACATTTATTGATGCCTAGTTCACAACTAAATTCTGCATGACAATTGTGTCGAAACTTTCTCAGGCTTACCGCCCTTCAAGCAGGCTTGCCAAATGTAGCTGAAAACAGTCTAAAAATACTTATTCATCAGAAAAAGGTAAAAGTTATTAAACACTTGAATAGGAAGCTACCTAGTGTAAACATTATTGCTGTTTGGATTGAATTGTTTGAACAGAGAGAATAAAATTAAATAACAATTTAATTTTTTTTCTTTTGGGCCATTTCTTTTTCATACCTTTTTTTTTTCTTTCAGGAAAATGTCTTGAGTGACATTACCAATAGGTGAGCCAATAAATAGCATTTTCTGTTGGGAAGTCACTCGCTCATTTCAAGTGTGGGTTTCCCTTCGTATTACCTAATGTAATGTCTGCGAAGGAGGTCTACACTCTGAATAGTCTTTGCCTCTATTGCGGAATTCTTAGTCTTGCAATTAAAGAATAAGAAAATAAAATATATTTTTCTTGAACAGTGTATTAGGCCTGTGTGAAGCTTCAACTAAGTGAAAAAATGGAAGATCTTTTTAATATTTTATTTGATTTCGCCAGGAAATGTGCTATTCGTTTTTTTAGAAGCTTTGTTGCAAAGCTATAAAACATTGGAAGATTGAGATTTGCTCATGAAAATATTTAGTTTTTTTTTTCTTATTGTTTTGCTGGAATAAAGTTGGTTGCTAAATAATCAAAGGAAGGCTTTTATGAATGATGGTTTATATAAATCCCAATCGGTTAATCAGTTGAAACATTGTCAACGTTTAGCGATTAAATTTTTTTACTTCAATCGTTTATTATTTAAAATAATTGTAATTCATCTTTGCCGAGAACAATATTCGTAATTTGATACGACTTCACGAATATTTTAATCGTTTGATTTGATATTCGTTTCGCATAAAAAAACTAGTATTAGCTCAGGCCTACAGTGTATGTTCAGAATTTTTTTTTGTACTGGTTTGAAGGGCGTATTGACATTGTCACCATTCCTTGTCATGATTTGTGAAAGCTGTCAAGATAAACACGGCTCGCGGCTCGCGACTCGCTATCGGGACACCAGGGGGAAGGTGCATTGTTTGCCCGTTTGAAAAAAATAATACGTACTTTGCCAGGTTTGCTTCCTCATAATGATCTGCCGTTAATTGTTTTCCTTCTACTCGTATTTTACGAGACTGCACGCCCTGATATACAGTAAACTTCAACCCAGCGCGCTCTGGACCACAGCTATGCCTGATTAGTGATTTTGCCGGATTATCGAACACCAACGTGCGTTTTTTTAAAGTAAGTGCCAAAGAAAAAAAATATACAGTATGGCGATATTTAAAACAAGTTTTATAAATTTATCTATAGCAAGAAAAGTACCCAAGAGTTAAAGAAAAGCATCTGATATTGTGGAAAAAAAAAATATTGTTCTACAAACTCCTCAATCCACCCGAAAAAATCTGAACGGGATTGGCTCTGTCTGCTGGGTTACAGAGTATGCCAGATCAAACAGCACTGTTTGCAATTTTTTCGTACACTCGGAAACTGACTACTTGCAAACACAAAACAATACAATAAGCAACACTACTGCATCGTTTTATTTGTGTAGGATGTACTTGAAGCCTACAAATGTGTCGGTCTTTTACGTAGCTATTCAACAATAATGGTTTCAATGCCTACGTAAATCAGCAACAGTTGACATATTATTTCACAAAAAAAAATTTAGAGAGGGTTCACTATCCCGTTCTAAGTTGCTGTTTGAGTGGAATATGTTCTGCATTGTTCTTGTAGTTTTTGGACATCATTTAGAAGATTTTGTTTTATGGAAAGTGGTTTTTCTGATACTGATTATACAATGCATTTATTAAAATTGCTATGTTTGTCAATATAAGTAATTTTTCTGCCAAGCAGAAGATATTGTGGTATGCACCTTTTTTTTAATTATTAATGCAAAATTAATTTATAACTAAAGCTGTATTAAAAAATTTAATCATTTAAAAAAAATAATTTCTGCCATGTATTTTTTTAAAATCTGTATGTTACTTTTTAAAATCTTAAACTTTAAATAACTCAGTTTTTAATTTGTAACTCATTAAATGTAGGTTTACGAGAAAAAGTGCATTAAATTATAAAACCATCTGTTTTCAAAATTGACTTAACACTGAGAGTGGAAACGAGTATGTGTCGAGCTAGTCAAAATTTTCAACGTGTCCTTCATTGTACAGAGTTGTTTGTTAGTGCTATCAAGTCGTGCATTAAAGTTGGTTGACTTAAAATTGTTATTTTTTGGTCTGCTGTTGGAAATAAGGTGAACAAAATTTTCTGAATAAGTTTCATTACACCACTTCGCATACCAAGAAAAAAAAAATTAATGGAATGCATTTAGACATATAGTAAATTTGACTCATTTTATGAAGTAGTATTTTCTAACTTTTCTGTAACCATTGTTAAATGCCTATTAGGTTAATTTAACATAAGTGATTGCATCAAAGAAATTCTTTAGCAATGACATACACTAACTCTGCTGTAGTTTATCAAAAAAAAAAAAAAAAAATATCAGAAAACTTTAACTAAACTAGTGATTCAAAATAGTTTTGTGTGTAGTGAGCTTGCAGCTATTCAATTGAATGTAATTGTGTAGGCTATACAGTAGTATTTAACACCAAATGAAAACCACAGTATTCATCCATCAGATAAGCATATAGTGCTGTAGTCAAGGCAGCTAGTCGTCATAGTTCACCAAATGTGTGCATTTGTTTTCTTGTTGGTGTAGTTGCCAAAGAAGGGCGCTTGAAAGCATTCAATTGTTTCTTCATTTCTATTTTGGCAATCGATTCCACGTATCATTGTTAGCATTGGCAAGAGCCTAGTGACCTTTAGGCATCTGCGAAGCTTCACAATTCCCAGTTTGAACTGAAGCAGTTTATACTTTTGACTTAAAAAAAAAATTAAAAACTGATAAGAAGGAATGTTTATTATTATTATTTATTATATATTATATAATCCTTCGTTTACTAGAGTTGGTACGAATACAAACTGCCAGAATTACAATTGGGTCCTTACAAGATCCAGTTTATATAAGAACGTGCCTTGAGACCGATTAAAATACATAGTAGATAAAATTCAAACATTTAAATTTGACACCTTTATGAACCTTTTGGTAAGAGCGGTGCAAGGATTGGTTTTATATAACTAGCTATGCATCCGAACACTGCTGTCTGCCACAGAAATGAATGCATGATACAGCAAAGTTGAAAGAGAAAAATATATTATTTTCAGTAAAGTAACTATAATAAAGTAAAACAGTGTAAATGGTTTAGCGTGCTTCTGATGGTGACTATTGTTGCTGGAGCTAAGTGTGATACAGATAAGACTACGATTACTGATTCCATTAATAATTAGTACTGTGTATTTTCAGCAATTAAATAAAAAAAATCAGGTGTGTCAACCATAAATGAAAGTTATGTATATAAGTTACTAATTAATATTTATTTTATTTAGTGTAATTTTTACTAATTTTTTATATATATATATATATATATATATATATATTATTTTTTAAGTTGTAAAATTTTACTAAAATTTTTTGTAAATCCCAGTTGAAAATACTATTGATATTTTTTAGAAAAATTAATAATTAAACACACACAGTTTGATTTGTTCTAGGAAATACATGCTTTATCAAATTTCCAAGCAACATCTCGCACAGCGAATGTTAAGGTTCTCCACGTTTTAAGCTAGATGTTCGTGCAGGCGTGAACTGTACATCAACAGTGGACTCGGGAGACAGCTTGTCTGTCATCCCTCGCTGTCGATTGAACTGGAGTCACAATGCCACAACGAACACGACATGACGGGCCTGAAACACTCAGCAGCCAGTGAAATACAAGGTCATCGTAACGTCGTCACGACAAAATACATTCTCCGACGGCCCGCAAGATGTAGATTCCATTTGTAATTTTGTTATGTCGTGCTGCACGACATGAAGCAAAAAAAGATAAACTCTGAACTAAACTTCAAAAAATATTTACCTACTTGTTAAATCTTTATTCTAAAAAAATGAAACTTTGTTTTATGTTTGAGTGTGCATTTTCTCATTTCTAGTGTGTCTTCAACTGTTCATTATTTTGAAGTTTTAGCATAGCTAACAGAGGAGTTATTTTCTGTCCCTAATAAATAGAGACCAGAAAAATTCACGAATTCATTTCGCGATAGGCTAAAATATAAATAGTTATACCTCAGTGCTGCCGCTGCTATTGGCTCACAACTCACCTGGATGACTCTGGGCCAATGAGAAACACCCAATCAAAGCTTTATCGGATCACAGGCTGCTACGTTGGGACGTCTCACAAGACAGCAGCCAATGAGTGGGTGACATCTGACCGAGTGTTCATCCTAGAGGTCATTGAACCTGCGAATTTTTCCTGTCCCTACTTAGAAATGTACCTGGAGCATGCTTCCTTGTATCTAAAATAAACTTTATCTCACTTTGTGTCATAGATGACTAAATGTTATGTTGTTATGCGCTTCAACTAACAGGAAGTAAAAGGGCCTACGCTGTTATTGGATCATTCTGTGGACACATTTGGCTTGGGAACACTTGCCGTGAGCTGGAATTAGATTTGGTGTTGTTAATGTTGTGGTATTAACTCTGTAATGCTGGAACACTGTACGATGCCGAATCTGATTTGTCGTGTCAAGTTCATCGCGGCATTGGGACTCCAGCTCAAGAGGCCAAACTGGCCGGACATAAGCTCAGAAAAGGAGCCACTGCTGTAGTATTCCACAACAAAAGAAATTACAGGTGGGAAAATAATTGTGACATACTAATTTGACGGTGTAGTATCTTCAGTGCTATGGTACATTGTAGGGTATTTTATAGTGATGAGTTAAACCACAATTTTATGGAATTCAAATTATGAATTCTATTCCCAAGACCTTTTTCGAAACCAAATCTAGGTGTCAAGGCCCCAAAACAAAATGCAAGAAAGAAAAGATATTATCTGTGGTATTGAAATGTTTAACACTTTAAATGTTCATTTCAAGAACTAATTTTATCTACGTAGTTACTTACTAAAAGTACAGAGGGAAGATCTCAAAGCTAAGTGTAGGTTGTGTCAGCAGGAGCGTATTATGTCGTCACCTTGACTGAGGCAATGTTGTGGTTTACAGGAATATTTTTATGTTATGATGGTAAAATATTTTATATCTTTCCTTATTACTGTATTTAATAAAAAATGTTTCCTACATTTTTTTAAAAAATAAATTACCCAGTTAATATGAATGCTCGACCACTTAAATTATCCACAGTTCTAGCTTTCTGCGTACCATCCACTGTAAGATTGGATGCCGGTGGGAGCAATGAGGAAAAGGCTATTCTTTTTCTGGCTACAGTTTCTTTGGCTTACTTTTTATTCAATGCTGCCATTTTTTTTTTTATTGTCTTGTAATTGTGAAACCAGTTTTCAATTTTCCTTCCTCACAAGGTCGACGGGAAGAAGACATGAGTGGAAAGTTTTGCTTGAAGCACCTAAGTAGGTAGTTAGCTTCGCTCACCTGAGCTCGCAGCGACGTTCAAGGTAAACAAGTGCTCTTGTGGCGGACAGAAAAATCTGTTCATGCAGGAAGAACTTGACTGCTTTTGATTTATTTCCAGCAGGTGACACTGTAAAATTATAGACTTTACGTCAGTGGCAATGAAATTTTAAGATTTATGGTGAGTTTTTTTTAATTATTATTGGAGATAGTTTATGAAGGGTAATTAGAGGAATGTGAGTGTAAATTAAATATTGGTGTTAGAAGTTTACATATTCAACATTTTATGTTGGAAAGAATCGTGACAAAAAATCTCTGTTGGAAAAAATTCTAGAGTTTGATTACGTGTAAAGTAGGGTATTTGACCTTTTGTCAAATAATTGATGTAAATTTTTAGTTATGGAAGAAAAGCACACATCTCCAAGATATACATACTTATCTTACTTAATGAGGTTAATTCAATTGCAATTATTTTTATAACAGCTTAAAACCTACAGAAATTATTGTGAAACTTAGATATTGAACTATGTACATGCTGAAAGCTTTATATTCTATGAGAAATTTTGGTAAATTATTTTGTAGTTTTCTAATGATAGTAGGTAACTACAAAATTAAAGAGAAAACTGAATAAGATAAAAAAGACAGTAAAATAATTAGATTGAGATCAGTTAAAGTACAGAATTGCTTGCTTGCTTGCTTGCTTGCTGACAGTATAGATCCACAAAACACACCCAGGTGCGTAGCTTGCTCTGGATCAAGTTCTAAGCAAAATTATGAACATTTTTCGCTACCTTTGTTAATCTTAAGAGGTTGTTAGGTTTTGAGGATTATTCTCGTAAAGTGTTTCATTGGTAACATGAAGAGAAAAGATTTTGTGGTTTTATTTTTAAGCCAAACATTAGTTTTTAAAACATTTCTGTGTTTTTATTTTGGTGAAGCTAGCATATTATTATTTATTATTAAACAGTATGGCACCAAAGTATTTCTAAATGCTTACTGAACCAAAATAGTGTTATTTGATATATATATATATATATATATATATATATATATATATATATATATATATATATATATATAATTATGCCTTTTGACTGTAAAGTAATTTGTAATTAGATTGTGTAGGACATTGAAAACACTAAAAATATATCTGCAATCGTTTTGTGTGTTTGAAAAATGTACCAGTATCATTAATGTAAAAATAAGTTAGTATTAAGAGATACAAGATCAAACAATTAACAATCTTTTTTTTCCAATCCATTTAGTCAACAGTTTTTGTTAAAATAACTAATCATTTCATGATATCAGGGGCATTTGGATGTTTTTTGGTGTATTAACTTCCATTTCGGTGTAATAAGGTATATTAACATGCTTTTCAGTGTTATTTCAGTTTTATCACAACTCATATACTTGTCCCTAAACATATAAGTCAGGTATAAACCAAAGGTGTTTACTAAAAAGGAAATAGTAGCCAGTGAGATTACTTTGGCAGGAAAACCCTGACACACACAGTTTTGTTAAGCATTGTGGTTGCACTGTTATACATTAACTCTTCGTTTGAAATCTGTTCTATTTCATGCCCTAAACGCATTGACGTAACATGTAACAGTAACGCACAGTTTTTATGCTGTCGAGATGTGAGTTAGGAATCCGAGAATTCGCCTTAGCCTCGGTGATGAGACACTTCTGCACTTTTTCGTTTGCTAACGAAACTGTGGAGCAAGTTTACTTTCTGAGAGGCAGTTTATAGTTTAATTATTTCTATCTGTAATTGTAATGAAGTTATAACCGTTTAAAAAAAAAATAAAATTACTTTAAGGTGAAATTATCAGAACCAGTTATTTGTCTGATGCGGAAGTTGTAATAGAGTACGGGAAGTTAATGGCAGCTTGTTTAAGGATTTAGTTTTTTTGAAAATTATTTTTTTCAAAATACTGAGTAAGAGTTTAAAAAATAAATAATTATATATATTTTTCTTCATTTTTTAATTATCTCTATTTAATCAATACAAGCTGTTTAAATTCAGGTGCTTCGTCAATTTTTTTTTCATGCTGTACCTTAAAAATTTAATCTAGTGAACAATGCAGCCATTTTTAACTGTTTTTTTTTTTTTTCTTTATTTAACGTGCTCTTAAAATATTTTTTTTATTGTCAAAGTTGCAATATCTGCAGTGCGTATTTTTTTTTTTTGGATGCTACTATCTTTGTGATATTACTTCTGATGAATTGTACCGTGAGAATTGGTCACTCACAAGAAAGTGTGGAGTCATGAAGAAGATGGATCACGGTGTTTGAGTGTTGCAGTGTTTGTGTTCGTAGCAGTGAAGCCGTGTGGACGCTTTCTTTAACACGAGTGACTGTCCAGTGGTTACGTATTCTGGTCACTGATTGCTTTACAAATAGACCATTTATCCGCCCGTCAGTGTCGAGACGCCTCAGAACCGACGGACCAGCCTGCTGTGACGCGGACTCTCGTACAGAGTGGAAGCAATCGAGTGTTTCCTTTGGAAGTTAGGAGTCTTCTCATCGGAAACGTGTCAAGGTAACTGAATAGTAGATAATGTGGCTTTTTTTTTTTTTTTTTTTCCATTAAAGACTTTTTTTGGAAAAATAATTATATATTAAAAACCTTTTTGGTTTCAATTTTAAAAAAATGTTAAATATCCTACATGGTTAATTCTTATCATATCTTAGTTTATAAATACATTTTAGGTTTCAATAAGAAAAGTTAATTATCCTATATGGTTAATTCTTATCATTTCTTAGTTTATAAATACATTTTAGGTTTCAATAAGAAAAGTTAAATATCCTATATGGTTAATTCTTATCATTTCTTAGTTTATAAATACATTTTAGGTTTCAATAAAAAAAAGTTAAATATCCTATATGGTTAATTCTTGGCATTTCTTAGTTTATAAATACATTTTAGGTTTCATTAAAAAAAAATTAAATATCCTATATGGTTAATTCTTATCATTTCTTAGTTTATAAATACAATTTAGGTTTCAATAAAAAAAAGTTAGATATCCTATATGGTTAATTCTTATCGTTTCTTAGTTTATAAATACATTTTAGGTTTCAATAAAAAAAAAAGTTAAATATCCTATATGGTTAATTCTTATCTTTTCTTAGTTCATATGTGCTAATAGTAATAATAAAGTAAAAATGCGGTAAAAAACCTGTGAACATTGGATGAAATGATGAAAAATTTATATGAGATGGCTGTTTACATTATTTAAAACACAGATTTTTTTTTGTTAAATTTTTATCTGTTTTTATATTTTTTTCTGGTGGTTTGTTTGTCCACTCCAGCATCAGTTGAAAACTATTTGATGGATTGTGATGAAAATTTTTTTTTAATAAGGTGTTTGGCTAATTTAAAAACTAGGCTATATATAATTACATATTTCTACCCCGAAGGAGGTGAAAAAGGGTTAAATATGATTAAATGATAATTAATTAAATTTTGAAATTTATCAAAGCTTAAAAAAAATATTTGATATAAGTATTAAACATACAATAACTTTCAAATAATTTTCACCCCAAAGGGGTGAAAGGGGTGTGAATAAGGTTTTAAGATAAATAATCATAATACAAAATCTAATAAAACACCAGTAGGTAATAAGCCTCCAAAAACTACTAAACACAAATTTACCATTTTGCGAAATTCAGACTCTAAAAAATGAAGAAGGATAAATATGGTTTTTGGATAATTAATTGTAAAACGAAATCTATTAAAGCATAAGAAAATATATTGGGCACCATTAATAAATATATGAAGAATACTAAACACAATTTTACCATTTTGTGTAATTCAACTTCTATGGGGTGAAAATGCTGTGATTATGGTTTTTAACATAAATAATTATATTTCTGAATAAAATTGAGTATAAGATAATATATTGGGTACCATTAATAAACATTAAAAAATTAAAAGTAAAAATTTTACTTTTTTTCTAAATTTGATTAAGAACCATGAACTTCCAAATCTATTGTAGCTATTCTAACTGAAGATAAACTGAGGAAGAACAACATGTCTGTAGAGTAGTTAGGCTTTTTTTTTTTTTTTCATTTATCAAAAATTCTGTTTAGGGAGTGAAAAGAGGGTAATTTTTGATTTATAAAAAAAATGTATTTCCCAAACTTATAAAGTACGATGGAAGTTATGAAGTAATAATAAAAATAGTAAACCTCACATTATTTTACCACATGATGATATTCCAGAGAAGTTAAGGGGTAAAAAAAATTCATAGTTCAGAATCTACTAGATCGAAGTTTAAGAAACACAGAATGAAAAGCAAGCATTTGGACCTTTAATAGGCAAGCACTTAACAAATATTACATAAAAATAATACACATGTAATAGTTCACAGTCAGTCACAAAAAAAGACAATTCAAACAAAGAACATGATACCACAAACATATGGCAAGACAAAAAACAAAGGAAACAAAAAGATTAACATTATTAGTTTTTAATTAATTTTAACTAATTTTTGGTAATAAAGAACAATAAATATATTTAAATGAAATAGTTACTTAGCTGCATAAAAACAAAGATCTCAAAAAGTCTTTCATTGAAATTTTTGACTTTAGAAACTGGTCCAAATATTTTTAACAATCATTACAATTTTTAGTGCAATATTTGGACAGCTCATTTTTTATGTGAAATGTTCGAAAAAATTGTGATGTTCTGTGTTTGAAAGTAGGAATGCGGAAGTCCAATTTTGTTTAGTATTTCACTGCTGTGATAAACATTTGTGAAGCAATTTATTATAAAAACAGAATCTGCAACTTTTCTCCTGAACTGCAGTATATGCATGTTCAAGATTTCTAGGGTTAAGTTATAGGTTAATTGCTCTGGATTATCATTTCCTAAATATTTGTTAAAACTATATTTAAACATTTTCTTTCATTTATTTTCAAGTCTATTTGAATCATTTGTAGTTATTGAGTTCCAGAGTACAGAGCCATACTCTAATCTACCTCCTACTAAAGTGAAATAAAGAAATCAGAAGAGTTTGCCAAATAAGTTGAATATTTAATAAGCCCTAAAATTTGATTGCCTCCTCTCGAAACCATGCTTGAACTACATCTTCCACCATCTTGATTTTCGTCGTACAGTCCATCTTTTGTAATCTGGCCTTGCAGATCGCCCACAAATTCACAATGGGAATTTCCAGGCCAGTCCAAAACGATAATCTTCTTGTCCTTGAAATATTTCACCATTTTCTTAGAAGTACGGCGTGGAGCCGAGTCTTGTTGAAAAAATTTCATTTCCGTAGGCTTGAACTTTCTCCAGCTCTTGCTTTATATTTTTCACTATTCGTTTTTCCTTCTAATGGAATAAGTTTTCCAGGTCCCGAGTACAAAAACCAGCCCCATAACATCATCCTAACTGGATGTTTGACTGATTATACGATATGGGCTGCAGTAAGTTTTTCATCTACACCCTTACGAACAAATTTTTATCGCTGGGCCTGCACCAGAAAGTGTGTCTCGTCTGAGAACACCAACCTTCCTCCGGTCATTTTCGGTCCAATTGACATATTTTTTGGTCCAATTCAGTCTCTTTTTCAACTTCGTGGCAGTCAAGAGTTTATTTTTTTTCTGTGGACTCGTGGCTTTTATTCCACCTTCCAAGAGTCTTCTGCATACTGTAGTCTCGTGAATAACCCCAACCCGTTCAAGGTCTTGTTGAAGGTCGTACCTTGTTTTTCTTGGGTGTAATTTGCTGTTACGCGGAAGGCTAGCATCTTCTCGAGGAATGGTCTTCCTTTTTCTTCCACATTTTGCTTTTCGCTGCACTTCAACAGATCCCAACTCTCTTCTGCTTTAATAGTTTATTTACAGCACCCAAACTCACACCACATTCTACTGAAATATTTCTCTGTGTCATTGATGTATACGCACGAAGCGTGATGATACTCTGTCTTTTCCTTGGAGTAATGTTCGTGATTCCAAAAATAGTAAAAACTCTATAAATTATCAAATATTTTTTGCACAATATAAAAAACTCTGACATAACCTAAAAAATATTAAGCGGTGTGGCACTCAGTCGCGATGTGGCGCTCATGAGTGCTGGTGTGGCGCTCGTCTCGGTATGTCGGAAAAGAAGAGAGGAGTGAAAAATTTGGGATAGTTTTTAAATGATATTAAGCATAACCAAGAATCAACTCGTAAGTTAGATGAGAAATTTGATACTTTTACTCATCTTTGCAAATAAAGATGTGATTGTTTCACCACAATTTTTTAAATTGGCAACTTCATGGAATGCAAAGGATGTGTGTTTCCATCAATGTAAAATCATTGAATTCACTAAAACGAGAGTTACAAAATCAGTTACTGATCTGTACTAAAAATTAAAAAGGGCTTTTGTGTTACCGCTTTTAGAAATATCATTCTTGGACTGTTTGGTTACGAATTTATATTTTATACCCATGATGATTTATTATGTCAATTTTTTAAATAAAAATATTGGGAATTAATCACATATTTCTCTTACAGTGGTAAAATCTAAGAAATACCCTGTAACTGCACAAGCAAAGTTGTTGGTTTCTAGCCAGTTATTTAATATAATGGTACACTAACCATAAAGAAGTCTAATATAGTCTTAGAAAATGTTATTGGATATTTGTTTTATAAGTGAGTGTTTATCAGCATGTCATTAGACAGCATTCAGTTAACATTTATGGTATTGGGTGATGAAATTTGTGGCTAATTGTAAAATGAAAGAAAGCTATTATGATAAATTAACAAGAATAGCTATGAAATAATAATAATATAATAATTATAATAATAATTACGTACCTAACATGGTGTGTGAGACTGAAATTTAAATATTATTCTTTCAGTTGTTAATTGAGTGTTTATTCAAAATATTTTTGTACTTAGTACTCAAATATGGACATAGATATTTGGTGATCAGACTGTCAAAAAATTGTTCGTGTCATCTACTGATAATCACCAAAACACGACCTTATCTTTCATTATCATTTACTTACAACAGATAAAGTAAGATATATTGATTGGTATACCATTCATTTATTTACTAAACTGTGCAACTTACTCAGCTACATAATGTGTTACATGCAAGGAAATAACTTTTAATTATCATAATTTCTTCTTTTTTTTTTGTTTCTTGTCAGTAGTTGTATTCTGATGGTGTATTGACTGAGGTAACTATAAAAATTATTTTATGATCTTTTAGCATTATATAATGTTTTGCGGGTTCAGAGAACCATTTAATTTATTTCAATAACAGTTTTATTTAGGTACAGATTAAAGATAACTACTGTTTCAGCTTCAAGTAACAAAAAAAAAAACCTGAACAAAGTTAGTTGGACAAAACATAATTCAAACATAAATATTTAAAATTGTATTTACATCTTTCTACCACATTTTGGTGTTTGTGCTTTTAAACACTAGTCAAAATATTTTAACTGAGTGTGCTTTTGAAAAATCATTCAAAAATCTAATTTGAAAAATTTTGGAAGTAGTGGTGATAGTCTTAACTAAGCATGGTGGTACCTAAGCCGTGGCAAAACATGGAGATGAAAGCCATTGTTTTTTAGGCAGATTATGATGATGTGATTATTTTAAGTGGTTTACCACTATCTTCTGAATTTGAAGAGGCCACATAACCCTGAACCTTAAGAAGGTAATTTTTTTCCTTTCTGAAAAATGTTTTTACCAGTCATGTAGTTCAACACAGGACTTCTGAGACTTTTAATGTATTGTCAATGAAGAACATATGTCTTCTGAGTTTTACTGGCTACAATAAAAACTACAGAAAACTTGACTGTGTTGGTTGTCTAGAAAAGCTGGTTTTGTAAATATTATGCTACTGAAATAGACTGTGAATAAATAAAGCACATTAGATAGAAAAATATGTTTTTCAATCCAAATTTAATTGAGAAGTAAATCATAAATCATGGCGAGTAAAAACTATGTTCGGGAAGTTGGATGATTACGAATACTGGAATACACTGATAATTTGCAATTTGTTACTAAACATGCCAGTAGTAAATTGGTGGCCATCCGTGTAAATACTTGAAGCAGACTTGATGTACTTTTCCATTGTTGTCTGGTGTGGAATGAGATCATAAGACTTTTCTTTTTTTAGCATTTTGGGGATTGCAAAAACTTAATCTTAACTTCATTCGGTGTATGTCAATTTAAATGCAGATAAACTACTGAACTTCGAACTTTGGGGCTCAACATGGGGTTCCTTTTAAATTTGTTTATGGTGTTAATTGCTTTATGGAAATGTCAAATAAAGAGGCGGCTCACATTTTGTTCGCAGATTAGGAGTCTCATTTTTTTTTGCTTCCAGTTGGTGATCTGACTACACGGTGGTTACGGTGATCCGGCGTAGCAACGGATCCCTTGCAGGTATGTGAATGCTGATATTCTCCAAACTAGCAACTTGACATTTGTTTTAAGGGCGAGAGATACAAAATAAAATACCCCATTTTGGTTTCAACAGTTTTATTTATTTATTTATTTATTTATTTATTTATTTATTTATTTATTTATTTATTTATTTATTTATAAATTGTGACATGCACACCAACACTCTGAGAAGAGATTACAGGGGTGTGCACGGTACAATAAACAAACACAATACACAAGAGACACAACAGACAAAGGACACAAAACAAAACAAAAAATTAAAAACAAAAAAAAAATTCAAAAATGCAGACAATTAGTGAATTTAGAATACACAGTTAATTGAATTGACTGCAAGTGCTACTAAAATAATTTACTAATTGGTTAAGCTTGTTACTAGTGGGTCTAATCTATTATAATTGCTTATTAATCTAAAAATATAATTTTTACAGAAAGTAGACTTAAGTCGACTATGATACTGGGGAACTCTTAAACCAGTATTATCTAAGATGTATTTACAATTGATTTTAGATGAATAACAATTGTAAATAAAAAGATGGTCAAGGAGTTTCCATCTATAAATTTTATCACTTGGCTTCATTAAGCCGTATTTTATAATATGATTTCATGGATTAACTGAAGTAAATAGTTGCCAACAGCTACTGTTAACTGGTGTTAAAGAATTTAATTCATTTTTGGGAATCACAACTATTATAATACAGGTAGTGATGGGTCAAATCCCAATTTTTGTCAATCCAAATCTCAAATTGAAAATCTGGCATTCAAATTTGAGATTTGCCGCTCAAATTCGAATTCAGGCATCGAGGGTCAAAAATTAATAAGGCATAGTAAATGAAAAATATTAACTGTGGTGTTGAAACCCTTTAAATGGTTGTTTCACAAATTAAGTTTCCAGAATCAATACATATTGTAATTTTATTTACATGATCACAGGGGAATGGTAACAGGATAGGTATGGAGGAAAATATGACCTAAAAACTTCAGAGGTTATCAGTATTGAATTTTTTAATGTAATTTATTTCCTCCAAAATTTTCTTGAACTTTTTTCCTCGAATCCTTCAAACACTAAGAGTTTGATGGTATTTGAGAATTTAAGGATTTGATTGGCCCATCCTTAAATATAATACATACATATTGCCAGTTGAGATTATGGTATGGTTTTTTAAAATCTGTTAATGATTGAACTCTGTCTTAATGAAAGCACTCTATTGTTATGGCATTAATTCTGTGAAACCCAATAGGGCATATTTTGGTAACATATTTCCCCCATAAATACATAATTAAGTGTAGAATGTATGTGTTGGCATCTGTCAGTGAGTGTTAAAACCTCGTGCTTTTATAGAATTGTGTGTTGAAGGCAGCCAATTTTTGAATTGGGAGATCCGGCCTTTATTTTGTGGCTGAGAAATTTTTCGAATGCTTCCTTGCTTTTTTTGCGTTCACCATCGTCCTACACCCCTGCTTTGGCCCTTTATCTCCTACATGGAGTGAGGTGGCACACTTGTGAGACCCTGAACTGCGTAGTCCGGAGGACTTGGGTTCGAGTCTCGCTTGGGTTGTCCTGGTGGTTTTCCAAAGCCACTAGGGCGGTGCCAAGTAGGCCTGTGGGAAGCCCTCGACTAAGCGATGGGCCAATCAAATCCTCAAATCCTCGAATACTTTTAAATCCTTCGTATTCAAAGGATTTGATATTTGAGGAAAAAGATTCAGAGTAAAATATGAGAGTAAATAGAGTAAATTTAAATATTCAACACTGATAACCTCTGAAGATTATTAAGTCAATTTTTTTTTCCTTCATACCTATCCTGTTACCATTCCCCAAGATATTGCACTTTTTAACATGTAATTTTATTAAAAATAATTTACAATATGTATCGATTCTGGAAACTTAGTCTATGAAACAACCGTAAAGGGTAGAATGTTTCAACACAATAGTTGATATTTTAAATTTATTGTACATTATTATATTTTTGACCCTTGGCATTCGAATATCCCTGATCCGGGCGGTTGTGTGCTGGCTTCTGCAATGACCTCGGTGCTGACGCATTGTTAAACCTCGGTTCATTCGTTCCTGTCCTGGGACCAGCCATGCACAGGGAAACAGATGGACGTCTTGTGGTCTACTGTTCCCTTAAGGACATCTTGTGGTCTACTGTTTCCTTAAGGATGTCACGTGGTCTACTGTTCCCTTAAGGATGTCACGTGGTCTTCTGTTCCCTTAAGGACTTCATGTGGTTTACAGTTCCCTTAAGGACATCACGTGGTCTACTGTTCCCTTGAGGACGTCACATGGTCTACTGTTCCCTTAAGGATGTCACATGGTCTACTGTTCCCTTGAGGATGTCACGTGGTCTAATGTTCCCTTAAGGACATCACGTGGTCTACTGTTCCCTCAAGGACGTCACGTGGTCTACTGTTCCCTTGAGGATGCCACGTGGTCTACTGTTCCCTTAAGGACTTCATGTGGTCTACTGTTCCCTTAAGGACATCACGTGGTCTACTGTTCCCATAATGATGTCACGTGGTCTACTGTTCCCTTAAGGACTTCATGTGGTCTACTGTTCCCTTAAGGACATCACGTGGTCTACTGTTCCCTTAAGGACTTCATGTGGTCTACTGTTCCCTTAAGGATGTCACGTGGTCTACTGTTCCCTTAAGGACGTCACATGTTCTACTGTTCCCTTAAGGACGTCATGTGTTCTACTGTTCCCTTAAGGACGTCACGTTGTCTACTGTTCCCTTGAGGACGTCACGTGGTCTACTGTTCCCTTGAGGACGTCACGTGGTCTACTGTTCCCTTGAGGACGTCAGGTGGTCTTCTGTTCCCTTAAGGACGTCACGTGGTCTACTGTTCCCTTGAGGACGTCACGTGGTCTACTGTTCCCTTAAGGACGTCACGTGGTCTACTGTTCCCTTGAGGACGTCACATGGTCTTCTGTTCCCTTAAGGACGTCAGGTGGTCTTCTGTTCCCTTAAGGACGTCACGTGTTCTACTGTTCCCTTAAGGACGTCACGTGGTCTACTGTTCCCTTAAGGACATCACGTGGTCTACTGTTCCCTTAAGGATGTCACGTGGTCTACTGTTCCCGTAATGAGCAAGAGAAGCTTAGGACCATGCTGCACGTTGAAGCTATTACAACCAATTCAATAACAACAAGAGTTGAATATCTCGTGTTCATTGGTGCTAGCCATAGACGTGTGGACTATCCTGTGCGTAGTCAGTCGCAATACAACTTCGTCATTGCCAAAGGTGACCAGCACATTTGAAATGTTTTCACAAGCGTACATTTCTGCATACAGAAGTGTTCTACAGTTTACTAGTGCGTGAAGATGCTTCATGCCGGAAATTAGAACATGCAGATAAATAGTGTGTGGTAAGAAAGTGCCCTTATTGAAATAATGATACTGACCAAATAACTAGTGTCGTCAGCAAATGAACCATTTATAAAGGTTTAGGTGGGGTTGGCTATTATACTCAAAATGGCTTGAGAGGTCGGCAACTTTGGCTCAATTTTTCCAAACTTGGTAAAAGCCATATTTGGAGGTAGGATTAGACCATCTACCATTTCTCAGCATATCTTAGTGTCGGCCACAGAAAACTAGTCAGGAAAATGGGTAAGAGTTATTACAAAAATACGTGTAATCTTTTATTGATGCTTGGTTTTCTTATAGCTTAAAATATAAATATAATTTTTCTAAATATTATTAGATTTGTAATTAAGTATTGTGGGTAACTTTTAAATAAAAATGGGGGGGGGGGGGGGGGGTGTTTCAAATAGTGTTTTTTCTTTGGAGTAGAAGCAGAACTCATCCTTTCTGCTTGCTGGCCATGTCTATGTGCTGATACAGGGAACTGCAGTTAAAGTGCCGAGTCGTGCCGATTGTTAGTTTTCAACCTCCCCTCCCCCTCTTTACGGTCCTCACAGCTCAGCACAGCTCATCACACGGTTCTCTGTTCTGTTGTCTCAGCTGAGCACACAGTGGCTTCATAGTGCGTCACCAGGTGACATACCGTGGGGTGGGTCGTTTCAAAGGCGCGCAGGTATTCTGCCGTGATGAAGTTGTCGTTTTGAGTGTTCATTGTTTTGAAAGCTGTGAGTTATCTGGACTCAGCGTTGGTTCTTGCGGAAGATGTTAAGGTGAGAGCTTTTTTTTTTTTTTAATTTAGATTCCAAACCAAGCATAATAAAACTACTAAAAAAAAAAAGTGCCTGTAGAATGTTTGTGAAGACATTTACACTTTTTCCAGTGCGATGTGGTAATTAATTTAATTACTTTAATATATAATCTATAAAATTTTATAAGTTATCACATAAGACAAAAAAAAATGTTGATTTATGAATAAAGATATATGCTATAGAGATATTGGGTCCAAGAAACCTCTTTTACTTGTTTTTGAGAATTTGAAAGAACAGAAATCTTCTGCCTTCACATCAACAAATATTTCTGCATGGAAAATATAATTGGTTTTCAGTTTTTATCATGCTAAGTTTCCGGCTAAAATATCAACCCATTAGGTCATTATATGTTGGAGAAACAATGTACTGTGTGTGTTTTTTAATCATGGTGTTGGTAGCATAGTAATTTGCCACGTGTCTGCATGCATTTTATTTATTTATTAGTACTGCAGTCTTTTACATACCTACAAAT
Source organism: Bacillus rossius redtenbacheri (assembly GCF_032445375.1). Lineage (NCBI taxonomy): Eukaryota > Metazoa > Arthropoda > Insecta > Phasmatodea > Bacillidae > Bacillus > Bacillus rossius. Next base: position 374,415,580 of record NC_086330.1, read on the forward strand.
CTGTGGTGTTATGGAAGAGAGGGTTAAGTCAAAAACATCAAATTTTAAGAGAAGTGGAAGAAAGTCTAATATTATTTTCACGATCAAATATTAGTCGTTATATTATTAATTATTGATATTTTATTCAGGCAACACAAAACTACAAACCATATAAAGTGTCAAAAGGCATATCCTTCAAATAATCCTTGACTTTCTTCCACCTCTCTTAAAATTAGATGTTTTGACTTAACCCTCTCTTCCATAACACCACAGAAATGTCACTGTCACATTAAAAACAATATTCACAAAGTTTTTAATACCGAACTCACAATGAATGTCTGAAGTACAAATACAAGAAAACATTGAGGGTTTATGTGTACTGGACGTGAAGTAACTTGTTTCAGTAAAATTTAATTTCAAAAATTTTACATCCAAATTATGTTAAAGTGCGTGTATTAAAAACAAAAAAACTAGGTTAAATGGGGAAAACACTTTTTTCCCCCGCAATTTGGCACATGTTAGGAATGTTTGTATGTGGCATTGTTGGTTGGAAAATATTAGTATCTTTTCCTATTTTTTTATTTATTTATTTTTATTTTGATACCACACTAGTCATTACCTCATTACCCAAAGAAAATAAACAATATAATTTTTTCCTCTCCTGTTTTAAGTCTTCACTTTTTATTAGTCTATAAGCCTTAAAACTGTTTTCATTACGAGATAATTATTTCAGGGACTTATTGAGTTGGTAAATGAGGTTTGTTCACTAATGTGGTGCTAAAAATAACATAGTGCTGGAGTCCTGTTATACCTTGTCCCCCATCTTTACATCACGCAAACTTAAGTTCTGTAAAGAAATATTTCACTCAAGACATCAATTGTGTAAAAAGTTTAGCTTAAAACTTACAATGTTAATAATTATTGAAAATTTTTGGGTTGCATTCTCAGTATTTATTGATATTTCTGAAATTATAATTTGTGAATTATGAATGGCGTGATTTGAATTCGGGATCAAAGAGCTTCGACTGTATTTTGTTTTGACCACACTGATAGTATGTGAAAACAATTGGGAGAGGCCAGTGTAATCATTATATAATTTTTTACAAGTAAGTATTCTTTATGATGGAATTTTTGGAATTTTAAAAATAGTTTGTAACACTAAAATCTCAAAGAATAGTAGAATCTTAGTACTCCAGTGTTTACACATAGAATTTCTAAGTAATGATTTTGCTTGAGAAAAAAAAATGAAACATTTTATAATTTGTTCTTAAGTCAGTTTTATTTTGTTAAAACCAGTCATAAATACTTATATATTAATGTCAATAAATACATGAAACTCGCAGACTGCACTTGGAAATACGAGTCCTGCCGTTTCTGTGTGCGAGGGCTGTAACATGGAGGAAAAAACACTTACGTTGCCCACTGAGGGTCACAGTGATGTTTCCAAAATGACGTCTTTGCAACCTGGTGTAGCTGAACTCGGGGCGGGAGGGGACGGGACCCTGTAGGGTGTGCCTGCCCCCCAGGGCAGAGTGCTGATACGTCACCGGGGTGCTGGAGGCGGGACCACTCGTCGGGGCAGAGTCTCGGTCTGACATGAGCTGCCTTCCGAGATCGTGACTTATCTCGCCGATCGTCATGGTTGCGGATCCTCCGAACTGGGCCGTGGTGAGTGCATGCTGATAAGATTGTGGATGTTTATTCCTGCACGCTGTGGCCGGAGTGTGCCGCTGATATCTCAAAGCCATAATAGTAGAGGATGGATGTTCCAGTGACCAGAAGAGGTACAGTCTATGAGCAGCATGTCTTTTGATTTTCTTTTAAAGGGGAAGGTAGGACCTGAACTTTTGCTTAATATTTACACATTTGAGTGTTATTCTTTTGAACACACACGTCCTTGCACTGATAACTGATTAATGCAGCCAATTGTTGGTAAGAAGTTTGTAATTATTTGTTTGTTGGACCAATATATTAATTGTACTATGTTTTTATTCCATTAATTAGTGTTGGTATTTTTGTTTTGAGTCCTTAACAGATGGAAACACACAACATAAAGCACGGGAATTGTAACTGAAATTGTTTGTAGTGGCAGTATTCATCTGTAGTAATTTAGGAAAACTGTGTGACATCCATATCGGAATAGCTCTATTGGGATTCGAACCGGAGTTCTGGCGAATGTGAGTCCGGGGTTCCACTGCTAAATTCTTTACGACATTCAATGGTGAATGCATTAAATTAAAAACATTCAAAATATTTTTGCTGCATGGAATATTGATCTTTTCTGAATATTGGCGAAGATATAGGATGTTAAGTAGGCTACATTAAGTTTTTAAAATGTTCCAGGAGTTTATAGAAGTTTCCAAAATATTTCCAGATGAAATAGGTACTTTGAAATCAACCTACGCCTGTAGACTGTGCCGAAAGGGGATGTTTTTGGGAACCTGATATCTATGTTTATTAATTTTCAATCATTAAAATATCTGTAAAAGTTGACTATACCACAGAGTATTTGATTTTCCTGTCCATGTTGGGTTCACATTCAAATGAAAATTTTCAGGAGTTCTGCTCAGTCATAATGTAATTCCTCTCATCCTTAATAACAAAGTAATGGAGGTCCCACTGCCAAACATTTTCGCATGGAAAAATTTTGAGTAGGAAAATTTGTTTGAGATTCTTTGCCGTGATAAATCGACCAGCTGGCTCGACTTGTAGGTTACCGTCACCGTGGCTCGTGAGAGTGACAGGATGGTGCCCGTCACAGCTGACAAGTTTAGGTGATTTTATGTGACGGAATATTCCAGACGTCCAGTGGTTGAATAATTTAGAAGGAATAAAAATCATTTCATTGTAACAATATTTTTACCACATTGAAGTTCAATATGTCCAGGAGAAAACATTTGTTGAATACAAATGATGGTGTCCTGTGACTACGGGCAAGATTATATGGTGAATTGAAATTAAACCGAAATAGCTCCAAAAAGCATGTCAGAACACAAAATAACACCAAAGTAAGATAATTAACCATGACCATATAGCAACAAAATGCAAGTTAAATCATGAATTAAGTAAAATTTAACAAAAACTTTATTCAAGTCACAAAAAAAAATTAATGTTTCAAATTCAAGAAATGTCATTATTTTCAGTGCAAAGTGCATAGCACAGAAAAATTCTATTATATTTTAATGTGCATATTTTATCATAAAAATACAGCATGTCAACATTATAAAATATTTCAGTGTAATAAGCATAAGAAAACTGAATTTATAAAAAATAAAAACAGTAACACCCAAACCTTCAGTTTTAAAAATGTCATTGAACTAAACATAAAACCATAAAATCTTGTTCTTAGCCATGACCAGCAAAGGCGTATAATAGTCCATGCCTGCGCCCGTGTGGATATGTGTCGTTCTACGCCTGAGAGCTGCCGTGTGGGTTGCCTCGGCTGTTTTGGTGGGTGAAGTGTGGAATGCAGGGCGCACACGTGAAGGCTTAGGATGAAGTACGGAGTTTGCGTGTGCGTGTGTGTGTGTGTGTGTGCGTGTGTGTGTGTGTGCGTGCGGGCGTGCGGGCAAGCACCAGAGGACATGTGGGAGTCATCTTTGTGTGAGTGATTGAATCTAACATCGTCTTCCGCCCCGGCCATCTACCACTTGGCATGTTGTTTGCACGGCAATTGGGTGTCTCGGACACATAAGTACCGACTACTGTTCAAGTTCACTTGTGTCACACGTCGTGATGTCTGCAACTGGAAAGGTGAGTTGCTTTCTTAGTAGCTTGTGATTCGTATGCCCTTCAGTATAACACGTTAAGCATGAAAATGCATTAAAAAAAATCTTCAGCAAAAATAATGTTTATTTACGTAACGGGTTGGACTCTGCTTCAAGCAGCAAAATTTTTTAATGTTAGATTTCGTCAGCAATGTGTAAGTTTGAATTATAATTTTTATTAAAAAAAATTTTTTTTTTAAGCATTTGTGTCAGTGACCACTTTATTATTGTCAAGGTTTTCATTACTTGACTGTATCAATTTGTGTAAAGTTTTTTTTTTTCCTTAAATAAAATTTGAGTATAAATATGAATTAGTGTCGGAATACATACACAATAATATTCTCGCTTGCAGTCTAATGCCAATGACTGTGTTTATTTTTAAAAATGGAAATTTTCAAAGAAGGTTTGGTTAATCACAGAATTAAACTGAAACTATGTCAAGTGTAAATGTTGGATGTGAGCTGCAGAGAAAGAAGAGAACAACAGGTACCTGATTAAATGTGACGTCCGGACATTTATGCCCGTGTGGCCCAAGGAAAGTAAACTGTGCTGCACTCGAAACATGGTAACATTTCTTTTTGTCTGTGCTCTTCAATCTGTTCCGTATCCGACAGTGTGAATTTTACGCATGCGTTTCCAAATCTGCACATTGCAGAAGTCTCTACACCCTGCATCTTGTCACATCGCAATTCATCTTTGTGTTGGTGGGATGCATTAAATCCCACTGCGTATCGCCGATAGGCAGCTATATTTATCATTTAAACAGAGTAGCCACAAAGTTGGAAAGTCAAGGAAAATCTGGGAAATGTTAGGAATCAGGGAATGTCAGGGAATTTACTTGGAATCCTGGGAAAGTCATGGACGTTCCTCGGGGATAGTAATTTGAGGGTAAAAAAACATCATGCTTCATTCTACCATCTCCTAGACTGTGAATTTTTTTTTTTTCAGTTGGTGTTTCAGTGTGTAATCATACATACTGTAAGATGGCTTATGCAAGGTTCTGTTTTAAACAAAGAAAGCGGAGAGAGAACAAGGGGAAGGCCATCTGTGGGGATGGTTGAGTCTGTATTATCTTTCATTCCTTCGGAGAAATAGCAAAATAGGTATAGTAATATTAAAAAAATTGTTCGTCTGTAAAGTCGATTTACGGACGATAGTTTAACGTGACGTCATAACAAAATATTGATGAAATGATTGCATAGTTTTATGAATAAAATTGAATAATTTTTATTGAATTATCACTATTTTGTATGGATACTAAGAAGGAGTGAAATGAAATCTACAATTTAATTGATAAATTTACTTTTATTTGCACTCATTAATTCAAATATGTTTATTACTTTAACGAACAGATTATTTTAACTATAAATTTTATACATGTTTGCTATTTAACTTCTTCCAATCTGTGTTATTCTGTTAAGGATAGGACAAAGTGTAACGGTTCGTTACTTACAAACATAAACAGATGTTCCGCCAATTTTAGTTTTTGTTTTATTTTTTCAATTTAGAATGTTGCACATACGAATCCAAACACTAACGAAAAAATAGCGTCCTTCAGTAAGGTTTTTACTAGTACACGAAATTAGTGCGGCCTTAAACATGGCCGCACCCAGCGAAAACAAATTTCGCTACGAGCCGAATGCCGACGAAGGTGGCCGCAATTTCTAATTTAGTACTGTTTGAAAGAAAATAAAACAAATTAGGTTGACTGAATACTCGGCCTGGCTCTGACCACCAACGTGAAATTATCCATTAGCAAATTACTTCATAATTTGGCGAGAAGCCACCGAACGCGACCTACTTGTGCAGCGTTCGACGGACGACTGGTGAAAACCTGCCACTGTCTCCTCCACGCAGGGAGTAGACGTCACATGACCTCACCGACCAATCACACGCACGCTTCATTCACGCTTACAGATACAAGCCAATCAGAGTACAAATTACAATACATGAAAAAACCTTGTACACACATAACTCGGGGATTCCCTTGATCTGTTTCTTTTCAATTTTACATCAAAATCGGGGACTCCCATTCTCGTTCTCTCTCCCACACCGTGAGACAGCAGTTATCACTCAGTTCCCACGCAGTGGGGAAATTACCGTCTTTATCTCGGTTGGCGGGGAAGCACTGTTTCTTTCTCACTCACACTTACAGGCCTCTCATGCCTCTCTTTCCCTACACATCACCCCAGCCCAGACACAGTCCCGTGATCTATAATTATATTGCAACACGTTAATTAAAATTAAGAACAATAATCATAATACAAATTACTTTACAAATTAAAATCATTTAGAAATAACCTGAAAAAGTAGGCCTAAACAGGCAAAAATCTAGTACAGCGGCTCATTTGTGAATAATCACATAAAAAATAGTAATGATTAAAAATGTCTAATAAAATACAAAATACCTTCTTAAAAACATAGCAAGTGAAAAATATCAACCCTAAAATATATAACAAACGGTAAAATATCATTAGAAAGATTTTTTTAAGAAATATTTACATTCATGAAAAAAAAGTTTAAAAGAAAATTATTTATCTTGGAGGGCAGGGTCTTGCAATGTTACAAATGATAGGAAAAGTAGGAAACGAATGGGATTGTTTCAAGGATGATGTGAAGGAAAATGGCTTACCCAACACCAAGATGCAGTCAAAAATAATATATTTGCGCCACTGACTCTGCAGCATTGCTAGGAGGAACGGGTTAGCAAAGAGCAATGAAAATGTTACATTGAAATGCATGAAAACAGAATTACGCCACGGACTCGGTCGCAATGCTAGGAGGTTCAGGTTAGCAAAGAGCAATATTAAATGAGCGTAATGGGACACAGCGAAATGGGAAAATGTGCATAATGGGACACTTTTTTGTGCGTGCAGCCGGTGTTCATTGATTTATTAGACATCACGTCAAAAAAAAAAATTGTGGGGGAAATTTGAAATTTTTGTCCGGGAGAGGTCAGGGAAATGTTATTGCAGATCTGTGTGGCCTGGTTGGAAGTGTACACCGAGTGAGGAACGGTAACAGCGCTCCGGTGTGTGATTGGCAGCTTCCCCCCACCCGCGTGGTCCCCTTGCCCGGCAGGATGGCGCGGCCGAGCCGGCGGACCGAGCCTTCATCTACGACGAGGTGTTCAAGTACCTGGGGGAGTTTGGCCGCTACCAGAAGCGACTGTACTTCATGCTGTGCCTGCCGGCCGTCGTGTCGGCGCTGCACAAGCTCGGCAGCGTCTTCCTGCAGGCCAAGGCCGCGCACAGGTGCGTGTTCGGCGCTCCACCCCCCCTACCTTCCCGGCTCTCTCCCGGCCGCCCGTTCCGCGCGTTCCCGCTGCCGTACATTCGCGCAGGAATCTTGCCGAACGTTAGCTGTGTTCTCCGATACACACCAAGTATGAATGTTTACCACGTGCACACGAAACACGTTTCAAACAACACCAGAAAAATAACCGGAACTATCCGGCCCGTAGGACCAAAAGTTTTGTCTAGAGACGTACGAGACTGTAAAATCCAGAAAAAAAACAACACAATTAATGACGGTGCACTCGCAAACAACTCGATTGGCAGCGAGCATGCACGATAGCACAACTTACCGCCATGATGGTTCAACAACAACTGTTGCTTCGCTGCCGGAAGCTGCAGGGCTACCCACCTCGGCAGGCAGCCAACTTGAAAAACTTGGCGCTGCTGGCAAGCAGCGCGGGGAGTTCAAAATTCAAATGTTTCCAAACACTATACACTATATTACACACAATATTTAAAAGTCCAAACAATTATTTAAAGGACTGGTTTTAGGCCATAAGTTGTCACCACTCACCACCTCCGGCTAGCTCAAAACTAGGTGATGAGTGGAACATACAGGTTAGTAGCAGGTCACGAAAAAAATTATTTTACAATGTTTGATGTAATAATTTTTTGTTTAATTTATTCATGTAAAAATCACACTATTCCATACAACAGAATAAATAAAAATTAAATGTACCTAAAAAAATATATATATAAACCCCGGAGCCATCGCCCGAACAACGACCGCTCGGCCCGGTGTTCGGACAATGACTGACCATACAGCCTTTCTTCCCTTTGTGCAGGCAGTGTCCTGGGCTCGCTGACGTGATTCTCAGCATTCACTGCGCTTGGAAACAGGGGCTTCCACGAAATTATTACTTCTGTTTCCACGACGCAGCGATTTTGTCTCTCTCTCACACTCCTGTGACCGTGACTCACGCGCCTAGCGAGTGGAACAAAGCCTCGGTCGTGGATATAACGAAGGAGAATCACGTCATCACACCTTCCCTCACAAACAAGCCAGCAAAAAAAAATTTCTTGAAAAATAAACTTATGAATTATAAAAATAAAAACACAAAACCCGGGGAATTACGTTCACAATAACTTCTAAAAGGAAAATAAAAAACTTTACATCATTTGATAATCTTACCTGAAATATGACAAAAATTTGTAACAAATTTATTATTACTGAATTGCATGGGGAAGGCTGTAATCTGGGTTGTAACATATTGAAGAAAAAAAAAATTTGATGTGGTTATGCTCGTAAATATGGTAGCCATCAAAATTTCATCATGATACCTACTCTAAAAGTACATTTTTACCTTAATGTTGAGTTTTTGTCTGAAATATTTTTTTTCTGCCAAAGATTGGGTACTCATTTGTGTAATCTTTTCCTTTTACATTGTTAAAATTATAGTTATAATCCATTTATTTTAAATTTTGGAATTTTAATGGTTGGTATTTATTTCATACGAGTAGTTGCCACCTTCATCCTCCATTTCCTACTTCATTTTACTTCCACCCTCCCCGTATTTTTGTAAAATTATTTAGATATTGGTGTGAATTCAAGAAGAGTGGCTCCATGATTAAATATTTTTTATGTTCTTTTCAGTTTTCAGTTTTTAAAGGTTGCCATTGGAAACAGTAGTTTCTGTTTGTGTAATGCTATTTGTGTCTGAAAATTTACGTGATGGTGACGTTTTTATGACTGCACAGATTTTTGCATTTTTTACACATGTGCCACTTTCAAACATTGGTTTTTAACCAGTGGGCTGTAGTTATTCTGAAACAGTGCCTTGTAAGTGTTTCATTTACACTATTAAGAGTAAGATATTGATAATTTGAAACCTAATTAATTTGTACTTCATTAATGCAGGACACAAGTTTATATATACTACAAAGTATTCTTACAGTTCCATGAAATGATGTGTTACAAACCAAGATTAGTTGATTTGTGAAAATTTTCTAAGTAAGATGAATCGCTGTGTTAGTATGTTTTTGAGTGGATAATAATGGTTACAAAGATTAAAAGTATTCAAATTAACAGTGTAATAATGTGGCTAGTATATATCTTGACGATACAAAATGCACATATGCATGGATCCACTAAGACGTGCTAAATAAATCCTCATATCCTCAAACACCACAAAATTTCTAGTATTTAAATTTTTGGTATTCAATGAAATATGTGGAAAGAAAAATATTGGGAGAATATATACTAAGAGTTGTTTGATTTATGGGTTGTAGCCACATCAAAGGCAAAGATTCCACCGAGGTTTCAGTTGACCTTGCAGTAGTCAGTAGTCAGTAGCCAGTAGTCAGTAGATAACTGCTACCCTGAGTATGGCAACTGTAGGTTGACAGAAAGGTCTGTGATATCTTCACCTATAACGTGGCTACAACCCGGAACCCAAGCAACTCTAGACAGTGGCCACGAAAGCCTGAGAATCTTTAGGATATACATATAATATTAATTAAAAATTTCAACACCGATAATTCTGAATTTATAATATCATAGTACATAATTATTGTGTGGATAAAGTTACATAGTTCATAATTGTGTTGATAAAGTTACAGTATGCATTTGGTTTGGGAAACTGAGTTAGTGAACTGAACATTCAAAGGGCTTAATGTTTCAACATCTTAGTTAATATCTTTTATTTCTTGTCTATTATTTTGTACTAGTTAGTTGTAAGGCGCCCGTTGAAAATTGATGACACTATCGGCCTCATCAGAACATGATGCTATGCTCCCGTGCACATTATCTTTGCGCCAGTACTCAGCTGCAATGCTAGGAGGAACAGGTCGGCAAAGAGCAATGAGAACGTCACGCTGTAAGCGCGTGAAAACAATTAGTACAACGTTAAGAGACTCAGTCAGTGATGAGAGTATTTACTATACTATTTATCAGACCATTCGGAACCTTTCTGTGATTACAACTCAAGGATTGTCCGTGAGAAAATAGGTTTCTGGGCAGTTAGTAATTTTGTGCGAATGAGGTTTTGCATGTGTGATGCATGTATACAGTGGCGTAGCCAGAATTTGTGTATGTGGGGGGTATTAAGAAGCATGCCGCTCCCCCCCCCCCCCCCCCCCCCCCCCCCCCGGGAATTAAAGCGGGGGGGTCCTCCCCCAGGAAAAATTGGATTTTAAGGTGTAAAATAGTGCTACATAACTAGCAGTTTCCGGTTCTTAAATTTAAATATTGTAATGGTAAAATTTTTTATTAATTTTAATATGGATAAAATTTGTTTGAGTGATGAATATTAAAGATTTGTTGCTAAGGGTGGGGGTAGGGGGTGTTTGCACCCCTGGCTACGCCCCTGCCTGTGTGTGTGGAGTGTACAGCGCGTGGTCGGCCGCCCGGCAGGTGTCGCCTGCCCTGGGAGGACGAGCACGCCGGCTACGCGCTGCCCGACCACGTGGCGAACATGAGCTACCCCTGGGACCCCCAGGAGGGCGGCTGGTCGTCCTGCCTGCTGCTGGACGCCAACCTCACCGGCGGGAGCAGGGCCTGCAGCGCCTGGGTGTTCGACCAGACCCTCTACGGCAGCAGCACCGTCATGGAGGTGTTTACCAGCTCCACCCCGCCGCATCATCTTTTAGTTTTTGATTTATTACAAATTTTTATGAATACATTTTGTTTTTTTGACGTGACAACGTCTAATAAATTGATGAAGGCTGGCTGCACGCACGAAAAAGTGTCCCGTTGCACACATTGTCCCGTTATGCTGTGTCCCGTTACGCTCATTGTACGCTTGCGCCACATCTATCTCTCTTCCACTCGATTAGAACAACCATCGATTTGACTTTTTCGAGGCACATTAAACTTGAAACACTCCCATTCGTTTCCTACTTTTCCTATCATTGTCCTATCCTTAACAGAATAACACAGATTGGAAGAAGTTAAATAGCAAACATGTATAAAAGTTATAGTTAAAATAATCTGTTCGTTAAAGTAATAAACATATTTGAATTAACGAGTGCAAATAAAAGTAAATTTATCAATTAAATTGTAGATTTCATTTCACTCCTTCTTTGTATCCATAAAAAATAGTGATAATTCAATAAAAATGATTCAATTTTATTCATAAAAGTATGCAATCATTTCATCAATGTTTTGTTATGACGTCACGTTAAACTATCGTCTGTAAACAGACTTTACAGAGAACCAATTTTTTTGGAAAACGGGATTATAGAAGCACATTTGCATGCATTTGCAGCTATAAATATTTTTTTTATATTGTTTGAATTCAATACACATACTACTAAATTATTATCCAGTACTAATGTTGTCCTTCCTTTTCAACCTTGTGTTTCCCAGCCGGTTACGTTCCACATCAAGGCTCTAGCCTAACCCCGCCGCATGATCTTCAGTTTTTGATTTATTACAAATTTTTATGAATACATTTTTTTTTTTGGAAAACAAGTTTATTGAAGCACATTTGCATGCATTTGAAGCTGTAAACATTATTATTTTTTGTTCGAATTCAATACACATACTAAATTATTTTCCGGTACTAATGTTAAATTAAAATAGTAAGAATGAGAATAATTGGAATGCAGCTAAAAAAAAAAATTTTTCTCGCATCATATAACAAATACATAGGGAACAGACATGGTAAATATGTATGTTGAAAAGTTGCTTCTGGAAAATTACACAAAAAATTAATTGAAGTGAAAGATTGGCTGACTTGGTCAGCTACAATTTTAATACGTAAACTCTGTTAAAATATTTAGTTTCTCGAAAAAATTTCATTTAATGCAGCTAAATACTGCAAAATTTAATCTATTTTGTGAAAAAGCAAAAAAATTTAAAAGGCAATCTGTATATTTGTACACTAGGCACAAAATGAGTTTATATTTGCACTTTAAACTAGTTATTCCTTTATTTTCTTTCTTATTGGCAGCCAGGAAAACATTTTTTTATTGTTTTGTCACTATTATGAACACATTTTCTGCCATATTCTACTGAACTCTGAAACTATTATTTATGTTAATTTTGGTTCAGAGTTACATCATCTGTTTCATGATAAACTTGTAGATAATGCAGAAATTAACTGTGTCAAATGGTGGTAGATTCATAGTGATACTATTGTTACGCTTGATGATATTAATACAAATAATACTAGTTTGTTTTGAAGTTTGAAATGTCAAAAGTAGTTTTTTAATCATACATGTTATTTTTACTGCTACTGCTTTGCGAGACAGTAGTCAATTAACTTGAAAACTTGTATTTTTTAAATGTTGATTATAGTTTGTTATTTTGCTTATGCGGTCCTGTTAAAACATCTAAACTGGGTATTTATGTCCCATAAACAAATTAAAATCAACATTGAACGTTAATGTACGACAAATTCACGAGGTACATAGTAGTTGGAAACTATTTGTATTCCTTTTCAAAAATTGGAATGTGTACACAGGCCTGATGCAAGCACAAGAAATTAATCTCTATTGAAGGAATCCTTTTTGTGAAGTACTTTGAATGAGATTCTACTAATTTATGTTTTTTTTTATATCAAAGTTAAGTTTTCCGGTAGTAACACATTTACTACATAATCCTTTAAGCTAAATGATCAACAATTATGTAATTAGTCATTATGTATAAGACAAACTAATTCAGTTGTTGATTGCTTGTCTGCGAATAAACTGTCTTTGTAAGACGGGTCGTCGTGTCGAGTAACACGATTGGTGTTTTGTTTACAGTTCGATCTGGTGTGTTCTCGCTCGTGGATACCTGCCACAACAGATGCCGTATTCATGTCTGGAGATCTGATTGGATCAACACTTTTTGGATATTTCTCTGACAAGTAAAAAAAATAATAATAATAATTTACTGCCTTGTTAGAATTGTGAACAGTTTTTGTGCTAGTTTATTGCTGTAGGAGGGAATGAGGCAGCATTCTTGTGCCCACTTCTCTACCACCGCATACTTCATGACCCTGCCTACTGACAAAAAGACAAAAAAGATGGCTACAATTTGTTACACCAATGTATCCCTTCCCCGCTATTGTAATTTTTTTTTAACCAGTTCTCTTCCAGAATAGAAAAAAAAGGCAGCAAGCTACACTTTCTCATCAGTTCCTTTTATAAAATACTAGCGATAAAGAGAAATTTGTAAGGGAGCTGAAGAACGTAAAAAACAAGCCATGCTTTGACGTGCTTCTTTCAAAGCACCAACGATGGTTGCAGTTTTGTCATTGAGGATCACAAGATTGATGTATCTTAGGAATTATGTCTTAGATTTGAGATAAATATGGTGTATGATTTCCTTAGTTACCTTTCTCTGTGTTTATTGTGTAGTTACTTTCATGAAATGAAGTAAAACAAAGCCCTTCAAAATATTTAACAAACACAGTGTATAATATTAATAATAATAAATTTGGTTTACCATTGTTTAGATTTTTCCTTTAAAAAAAATTGTTTTTTTCATAATTTTTGTTTTAGAAAAGACCTACATTTGATATGAGCTTATGTATTTGGGCATTTTAAATATTTTTTGCTGTGTATGGTAGTAAGGTCATTTGGTTTGAAAGTAAACATTCTCAGTTTCAAAAATTTTAAAATATAACATTAGCCCATCACAGTTTAAGTTTGTGATAAATGTTTCTGAATTAATTGGAAGTTTGTGGTTTCGAAAGTTGTGAAACAACATTTCACTGTACAGTCACATAGTTTATTCGGTACTTTTATTGAGCTATATTGCTACTGAGTCATGCCGTAAAATGTTTGATCCTCAGGTTCGGCAGACGTCCAATATTTTTCTTCACCTTGACCATGCAAACAATCTGCGGGATTGCGGCAGCGGCAATGCCCAACGCTGTCGGCTTCATGATCACTCGCTTCCTCATCGGACTGACGGCATCAGCGTTGTACGTGGCGGCCTACGTCCTAGGTTTGTTTGGTCAGAAAATTTGTGGCAGCGTATAGTGAACATTTAACATTGTGATTTTAATGTTTAACTGTAAATGTTGGCACTCCCTCTACCAGAACCCCCTGTTGTTGCACACCTTGTTTGTTCACCAACAATATGGCGCGCGTTATTCAAAACAAACCACCAACCAATGATTTCACAATATTAATCGGATTGCACTGCAACGACATGACACTTTTTCCTACCATTAGGTAACAACAACAACAACAACAACAACAACAAAACTGACTAGAAACACGTCACTTCCGGGCACCAGGTGGACCACCTGTTAAACCGAAAATTCCTCAACTTTCAGGCAGGCTGGCCAACGTGACAGTTTTGTTCTTCAAGCACTGCACTATTTACACTAAACACACCTTGTAGCATTGCACATTGAGGATTTGATATACGTATATTTTTTTTTGGTGTCAAGAATATTAAGAATAACTTTGATAAGAAGGATAATTATTTTTTATGTAGATGATAATTGTTCAGATCTATTAAGAATTGTTATTAATTACTTTGGTTAAATTTCATGGAAAGCCTTAAAATACTTATTTCCTTGAGATACTTAATTATTAATTTGAGGGTTAACTCTAGTTCATAATAATTAATTTTGATATTTGATAATTGTCAGTAATTGTTTTGTTTAAAGCAGTATAGATTATAATTTTACAGGACATCATTTTAAACAAAAGTTTTTAATATGGTATGAATTTCAACTTTGATTACTAAATTTTGAACATTGTATTTAAATTTGTTGGGTAATTTTAAATTCTATTGGATATTGTTCGTGTAATATTTCGAGAATAGTCTGGAAGGTACAGAAGGAAGAACGGACAGGCGCGACACTCTGGCGCCAGGAAGTTATTTTTCACTTTGTAAATGCGTGTTTGGGATTTACGCGTCACGTTGTACGCACAGCTGTAGCGACCTTCTGGAAGGGTCTCTGGAGGCTACCACTAGCCAGCCAATCAGGGCGAGCCCTGGCGTCAAGTGATGTGCCCGTACGAATTTCCTTATATGGTCATGTTTTGGAATTCTGTGCGCTGATTGGTCAGTTGGCCCACGGGGTTGCCTCCCTTGTGTTCACCTTTACAAGGGAAGGTAATCTCGTCGACAAAGTCACTTGTTGCTCGATCATTGCCGAACTCGGTCGCGTCGTCGGCAAGTCGCAAGACATCATGGAAAGTTACTAAGAGATAATTTAACGCCTAGGGGCTGGGGCCAGGCCGTATTTTTTCAACCTAAGTTCATTGTTTTTCGAACTAATTAACTAGAAATTTAGGCCCTAGGCGTCGGCATCGGCCCGACTTCGTGTGATTTCGGTCCGCGATCGACGGTACCTTGAGTTATGTAACTAACCAAGGGACATTACTAAGTTTTTTTTTTCTTTGGCGAGTGACAAGACTCCTCGACCATCAACGGCAAGATGTACGGTGCTGTGGTATGTATTTGGACATCATAAAAAATTGATTTAAGAAAAGACAAAAAACTGTGCAAGTAACAAATTTTTCTAACTAAATTCATTTGTAAAATTGTGTACTGAGGCCATGTAACGATGAGAAAAAACATTTTTTTTTAAAGAAATAAATAAAGATATTTTAATAAACTCTTTTATTTCCAAATAACGTAGAACTATCGTAATGAAAAATCCCTAAGGAACATTGTTTGTCTTTGTTTTGTTACGTTTCTCTGTGTGCTTAGCCGGGCAAAACATACAACGTAACAACCTCTTGGTCCTGAGACCTGGTTGTGACTTGCGTCTTGGCTGACTCTTGTAGAAGACACTGATTACTGTGGGAGGAGAGAATGAGAATTATTACTCTAATGTTGGCAGCAACCAAATGTGTGTCACTTATGCCTGTGCAAAGCTTCGTGTATGTATACCCCCCCCCACCTCCCCCTTTTATAAAACAAAGTATGTTAAAGTTGAAATCCATTATTTGTTAGGATATTGCTGCTTAACAAAAGGCAACGTTGTCCAATGTGTAAATTTTCTTTTTTTATAGATGTTTTCAAGCGTTTTAACCTTTAATTTTTCTTCGTTGTTGCGTAGCATGTATAAAAATGACCGCAAATGTTTTAAACATTGGATTTAATATTTATTTTCTTAACATCAAAAAACTAATACAGTAAAACCTTTTTGTTGCAACCCCATTTATTGCGACCACCTCTCTATTACAACCCGATTTCGAGGAACCGTGAAAAAATTGCCGAATATCCGAAGAAAATCGGACAGAAAATAAGTTTCTTGTGGTGAGTAGCGTGTTACTGGGTTTCTCTTGCCGAGTGCTGTACTGCCGTAGGCAGCGCATATCTAAAAATAGATACCACTTCCTGTCGACCGCTGTCAGAGCTTGACAACCCCCATTCCACGTCCCTTCAATGCAAGAAAAACCCTCCAGCCGCAGCGTGTGAACATGGTAGTCTGCCACTCGCTCACCCGCCCTTGCTCACCCTCTCCCCATACCGTGCGCTGCGGCCGATCTCGGATGCTGCTTGTACTTGTTAACAATCACGTTATCTGCTTCATTTTAACGAGGAGAGTAAAAATATATCAAAACTGTCAGAAAATTGATAAAAGCTTTATGTTTTAGCAAAACAGGGCAATACACTGGCCCGCCAGTTGTTTTCATTCAAAACGTGGCTAAAGAACTTGCAAGGATCAGGCTGATAACATCTGGCAATATGTGTAGGTTATAAGGAATCTTGTTATGAATTGAGATGTTATGTTTTTCGAGTAGATATACACAGCGACCGACTGGATGCACGCCTGCCTCGACTTGTTTTAACTGCCGCAGCGATGTTTATTTTGACAGCTCAAGCAATTATCTTTTCCCGTGGGTTGACAGAAAAAGGTCGCTTCACCCGGCATAAAAAAAAAAGTCTACGCCACTTATTCCCCACGCAGGAAACACACTGGCTGCCTCCTGTCTCCCCCGCATTTATCTTTCTTCTAACATTCCACGTCTCGCTTCTCGCACGAGCAATAACGAAGCGACCACACATTGGGCCGTTTTATGCTTTGTTTGGTGACAGCAGCTTGATTTTATTCGGTATATGTATTCCTTTTCATTGGACCCTTGCTATTAAAATACATTTATATTTAAGTTTGAAAGCTTGTAAATTCCTTGCCAGAGATTACTTAACTCGAACTTGGTGTGAAAAGTACATATTTTGACTTTTTTTTTTTTGGGGCGTGTTTGGGGGGGAGGGTTCCGAAAATATTTACATCGATCTTACCCCTCCCTCACCACTTTAGTACCCCATTCATAATAGCCCAATTTTACGGGAGAAGGGTGGGTGAAATGAGCATTTTCTCACTGAAGGTTTTTCAAAGGGGAGCGAAGTTGGGGTGTTATAAGGGTATGACACTAGATGGTTTGTGTGTCTGGGAGGGATGAGCTAGACTTGAAGAATGTACACGAGGGGAGGGAGGGGTGAGATTATCCGTCATGAAGCCGCTGCTGCCAGCCAGCCGGGCGAGCTTCGTGTGCGCCCACTCGCGTTGCAGAACCTACCACTGCCATATTTTTAAAGGAAATGTCCCATTATTTTTTTGTTATTCTTACATGAACATTATTGGAAGAATTAAAGCCGACACAAAAATACGCTGTGTGAAAATTAACAGATTTTAATGATCTTTCATTTTTTTTTCTATTTTTTTTTTCTGATGTTCACATTTTGGTCAAAATGTCCAATTTTTTGACGGTTCTCAAGAATGTATTCTTAAAATCACTGCTTCATTAAATCCGGGGTTCATGACATCGGGGTTCTAGTGTATTTCACTACGGCAAGCAGAAAACGTACATGTAAACTAACCAGTAAAAATAAACTGTCTTTTGACATATTTTCTTTAGAGGTGGCTTGTAGGGCGACCGACTTGTCATGAAGGTTGAAGTGGGTTTAAAGCAAAGCCATCTAGCATTGTGAGTGACAGCATCCTGCCATTGTACGGCTGGTTTCTTAGCGAGTATCGGTTTGGTAAAGGGGGGGGGGGGGGGGGGGGGGGGGGGGTGAAATCAACTGAAAATTTCGGAAAACATCTATTACAACCCCCCCTCTATTAAGACCCTATTCCTGGGAACCGTGAGGGGTCGTTTCAGAGAGGTTTGACTGTATTCGCATAGGCCTAGTGTCACCTCACATCTTTTGTGTAATTAGTCAACTTGTTTTCATTCATTCATAATCTGTGCATATTACATCTAAGTTCTTTGACATTATTAACCTGGTTTTGTCTCGTATAACCATGGGAAAAGAAGAAAAAGGATTAGTTGAAGTTATGTTTATCACTAATTGTGACTGAGAGTGAACAGTAAAGTAATGACAGTGCAAGTGAGTGAAAATAAGCAAGGATGAACAAGCTGTGAGTTGCAGAGACAGAATCCTGAATGCAGAAATGCAAGAATGCATGAATAGTGATACTGGTGTAAATATGTAAATGACTGTTGTGCATATCACTCAATAATGTTTGCAGAAATCTCTGATACATACATGAACTATTTATATTATAGAATGGCACAGATATATAACAATTTATTGTAGAGTTTTATGTTTGGTAAAATGCTAAAACTGTGAAGAAAAATTGCCTAGAAATTGTGAAATCTTGTACATTTTGCCAATAACTTAAAACTGTAGACTGCTGAAAAAAATAATGTAAATGCACTTTACTTATGTGAGTGATGTGTATTTGAATTTTTAAATAATTACTAGACTATTAAAAAAAGATATTTTTTTTTTAATTTTACTAAAATTAATTTAGAAATTATTTACTTTGTTGATTTCATTGGATGGGTCCTGTGTTGAATAAGTAGTTTTGAATAGAAAGCTTTAATATTAATATTGTTTGTGCATGTGAATATTTACTTCAATCGTAGAACAGGAAGTTTAGTGAAACAAGTGAGATTGCGTAGTTATAAATGATGTTTTAATGTTTTTTTTTTTTTTTTCCAGCCATGGAGTTGGTGGGTCCCTCGAAGCGAATGTTTGCTGCCATGATATACGCCTACTTCTTCACCGCCGGATACGTTCTCTGTGCCTTCTTCTCGTACTTCCTCAACAACTGGCGGTACCTGCAGCTCGCGCTCACTGCCCCCGGGTTAATCCTCTTCTCCTATTGGTGGTCAGTGTCTCGGCAATATGTACTCGTGTTTGAGATCAAGCTGAACTTCAGAAGAAAAAAAAACACTTTTTGCTTTCTTTAGGTTTGAATGCATGGAAATTTAGTGATGTATACTGTATGTACTTGAATAAGCCTCGCACTAAACATTTAAAAACAGATTTTGGGACCATGTTTTAAGTTTCTGTTAAATGTTTATTCTGGACTTCACGTAATTATCCAAAATTATAAATTGCCTTTAGGGTTTTCTGTAAAAGTAACAGCACCTTCGGTACCGCTGTTTACATCTGTTAGGTTATTTTTTCAAGCATTCTTGATTCTTGCCAGAGGAGCACTATTTATTGTTAACGCCAACAGACGGTGTATCCTTGTGTTACTAAGGCCCTCATGCGTGTAGCGGACTTTGAGTTTCAAGATTTTTAAAAAATCTTATAGGGAGAAATTTACAAGTCTATTGATAATAGAGTTTGTAGGAAACCTTGCAAGCATAATGCAATACACACAGATTATGTTTACAGTTAAGGTCACAGTAGTTGTTTAAAGTCTTCAGAATGGCTCTGCGTGATGATGTTTGAAGCTTATCAACTCATCACCATCTGTTCATCAGTAGAGACACAGAAATTTTGCGCATTCATTTAGTTGCAAGTTAGAATGCACGCTCTCGCACTGTGCTCGTGATTGGCCCGCAGTTATTTGAACACGCCCCTCCGAGACAGCAAGCCAACGTCGCCCAGCTAGGAGAGAAGTAAGCGAATCAGCTAGTGCCGATTAACAAGTATAAACATGCCCTCGCTAAGAAATCAACCAATGGAAAAGCGAACATGGGTTGAGCACACCTATTACCTTACATTCTACTCTGAAGCCAGACGAATCTGCGAAATTTCCAGGTCTCTATTCATCAGCCATCACCACAACTTGTGCCATCACCGATATATTCCAATACAGTACCTATATGTTACTCTACAGACTGGTTATTTAAAGATGTACGAAGTAGGTAATGAACCTCATATGTACTAAGAGGTCCACCTAGTCGGGGACTCAGGGGTGTATCTGTGTTGCTGGAGTGGGATGGTTAGTGCGACGCTCGCTGGTGCTTCTAGCGCGGTGTCGCCTCCAAGCCCAAGGCTGTGGATTTGCATCCAGTCTTCTGTTTGTGTACAGGACAAGTATGAAAGTTGAGGGGTAACCATAACATTAGCTGGTGGAGAAATAATGGTAAAGTTGTAATGTAAGGCCCTTGGGTGTTTTCAAGAATCTTTTCCGGGAATTCAGGTATAAAGTCTTAAAATGATTCTGAAAACATGTGTTTTAGCCCTTTTCACTCTCCTGATAGTAAAGTTTTGAAACAAAACATGGAAGCATAGCTATTCATACAAACCCCAGGGTATTCTTAAATGACCCCACTCTGATATGTTGAGCAGTTTTCAAATTGCGTGGTTTCTTCTGAAGCTATGCATATCGTACGTGTGCCTGAGTAGGTGTAGCCCTTAATACTTAATGCATTAGCCAGTCCTATGGGAGGGACCCTCCAAAACTGAAAACAAAATACCTGTTCTAGGCCACACCTGACATTTTAAGTTTGTTCAGTTTTTTTTATTTTTTTTTTACATTCTTTAGTTTCCAATTTTTAGTGTTACTGCAATATGTGTAATTTTTTAAACTTTACTAGTCAAAAAATCAGACCAAACAATAGTTTTGATAAATGACTTTTCAAGACATCAGAAATGTGTTACAACAGCAATTCAAGGTTTTTTTTCTCTGGAAATGTTTTGATACCCCAAACCCTTTTTTGATCCAGCACCATTCCCCCCTCTCGTTCTAAGGTTGCTCCACCACTGGCTCAGTCAGTGCAAACAAACAGTAGGTAACTGCTCTGATGATGGCGACTGCAATGTCGACCGAAACGTAGGTGAATTATTTGTCAAGGACACGGCTACAACCCAGAGGCCAAGCTGCTTCAGACAAACTATGTTAATGAGTTTAATTCAGTTTGAAGACTCGTCACAGTGGTGTATCCGGAGCTGACGGGCGGGGTGCGGGGACGCTGGGTCTCGGCAGGTGTCTCCCGGAGTCGACGCGCTGGCTGCTCAGCAACAGGCGCAAGGTCGCGGCCAAGCGCATCCTGCTGAAGGTGGCGGACGTGAACCGGGTGCAGATCCCCGACAAGGTGCTGGAGAACATGCGGGTGTCCGTGGACGCCCTCAGTGAGGGGCAGAGCCCCCACTCCGTGCTGGACCTGGTCCGGGTTCGCAGCGTCCGCGCCCGTACTCTGGTCATCTGTTTCAACTGGTGGGTCGCAGCGCCTCGCCTCCTTGCACGCTTAATTCCTTGAACCAGTTAAACTATTTAGTTATTAATGAGGTTTCACTTTCATCATAGTTCATCTTTAAATTTTAAACTTTACGTTCAGTGCACTGTGTTTGTGTTTGTGGTGTCAGTTTTGATCTAAGATGAACAATGGAAGTTCATACTAGATATTTTAAGAGAGAGAGTAATTTGTGAATTGAAGGGGGGGATAAAATTACGCGTTTACTGTTCATGCTTAGTTTGTCTTTGCATGCAGTGCGTAGTTGATTGTTCGTTGGAATGCCCTGCAAAGCTGGGAGTTGATGCGTCAGAAATGTGTTGCATCAGCCTTTCGAGGTTTTTTTTTTCCCCTCCAAATTTTTTGATACCTCAAACCCTCTGTTGATTTAGCACCATTCCTCCTCTCGTTCTAAGGTTGTTCCACCATTGCTCAGCATGTGCAAACAAAACATGTTATTGAATTTAATTCCAATTTCAAGACTTTGAAACCAGCGGTGAAGCCCTCACGACGCTAGTTTCATACAAGGCAAGCAACTGTATAACCCTGCATGTTCTGAAATCAAAATCTTTCTAAACATGATTGTTTATTTTACCATCACATGGTTGTTATCTCTTCAGCACATTGAATGACATTTTCACATTCGCTACAGGATCTTGGTTACATATTTTTGCACAAAACTGCAATAAGAAAGTTACATGTTAATACGAAAGTCACAGCTTGTGCGCCGACATAATACTGTTCTGAAATTTAATTTCAATAAGACGTTACTAAATACGTTTTTCCGTCTCTTTCGGTTCAACTCGTTATAGTTGTGTATCTGGAACCAGCCGACGAGGCGCAGGTATGTTGAAGCTCTCCGCCGGTGTCAGGTTCGTGATAAGCTGCACGTACTTCGGGCTGTCCTGGAGCTCTGCGAGCCTGGGCGGCAACGACTACGTCAACTTCCTGATGTCGGGGCTGGTGGAGCTGCCCGCGCCGGTCTTCCTCATCTTCACGCTGGACCGCTGCGGCCGCAAGCCCATCTTCACCGGCTGCATGCTCGTGGCCGCGGCCGTGCTGCTGCTCAGCAACGCCATCCCCGCCGGTGAGCCGTCGCCCGCCTGCCGAGTTCGGCTCTGTTCCCGCTGCCGGCGTTCAGATCTGATTTTATCAAGGTGGATTTCATTTTACTGACGAGTTACATATCGTGTTTACTTTTCCAAATTTGAATCACACATTATATTATTCACAAATGTAGAATGTTTTCTGAATCAAATTCAGACACAAAGACGAAACCCTTTCCCTTCAAATTTCACCAGAGTGTAATGGAAAATAATTTAAAATTGAGTACAATTCAAAAAGAGAGGAATTCATTCAGGGTTATGTAAAATGTAAGAAAAAAAATGTGGCAATGCATTTCCTTAAACCAGTAAAGTGGTAAATTTTGAAATTTGTTTTCTTAATCCAACTGGATTATATGCGTACATTAAAAAAAAAGTATTTTTAATAATGATTAGCTTACTTCTCTCCTAGCTGGGCGTCATTGGCTCACAGCAGAAGAAGGGCGTGTCCAAATAACTCCGGTCCGATCATGAGTACATTTATATTCTAACTCGCAACCAAATGAATGTGCAAAATTTCCTTATCTCTGTTGTTATATTACACATAAGGCATCTAGTGCGTGGCAACAATGTTAACAGGCAATAGGAAATAAACTTCTAGCGCCTGCGGCATTGTCAACACACACACTTCGTACGTGTACTGCATGTTGTATCTAACCCCCTCCAACGCATTTGATTCTAAATTGGACTTTTAGTAAGGATCCCTAATGTTATTGATAATATTATATAGCCTATAGCCTTCCTCGATAAATGTACTATCCAAAAATGAAATAATTTTTAAAATCGGACCAGTGGTTCCTGAGATTAGCGCGTTCAAGCAAACAAACTCTTCAGCTTTATAATATTAGTATAGATAGGCTTGTTTTTGTTCGCGGTAGGGGGGGGGGGGGGAAGTGTGTGTGCGTGTGTCCCACGCAATTTTCGCTCGACCGCTGCAGACCTCAACTGGCTGAGGATCGCCCTCATAATGGTGGGCAAGATGGCCATCACGGCGGCCTTCAACGTGGCCTACATCCTGGCCGCGGAGCTGTTCCCCACCGTGCTGCGCAACGTCGGCATCGGCACCTGCTCCACCTGCGCCCGGGTCGGCGGCATCGCCGCGCCCTACGTCATCTACTCGGTACGCCGCGCAGTCGCTACCCTGGTGGCGCGCGCCGTTTGCCTTCCGTAGATGGGAAGCCTACAACTCACGTAGTTTCCGTTCCCTGCAAGAATTTCCGAAAGATTTCCCAAGTTTTGCGTTTTGGTATTAACGCCACTTCAGCCGCTAAATCAGAAGTTTCCAATGAAAACAAGCATGTTGTGACTGACCTAACCTAACCTACCTAACCTAACCCTTAGATTTTTTTAATTTCAATTTTTGAGAGAAATCCGAAGTTGCACGAACATGGTAGGGAACCGAAACTACGTGAGTTGTAGGCTACCGTTCGTTGATAGGAATAATAGTTTTTTTTTTTTTTAATATATCCCCCCTTCCCTCATCTACGTACGCCGTTGGTATTATACAAACAGTGGAAACCTGCTAAACATCTGTTTAATTCATATGGGATTTAAAAAATAAAAATAAAAAATTATTACACTGTACAATGAATAAATTTTGAATTTTTAACACAAAGATGTTTTTGTTTGTCAATGCTACTTCAGTAAGTAGGTTAAAAAACTTTGTAACATTAAACCTAAAGTCAAGCTTTAAGATAATTTTTTAAATTCTAAATATTTTTATCTATCTAAAACTTACATTACTAGCATTTTAAAGCAAAATATATGATCTGAACAGGTCTGGTCCCAACTCGTCCAGATTAGCGGGACTCTGTACATTAATATTACGTATATGTAGTTTATCTTATATGAGTTTTATATTTTATGTAATTATTAACTTAATGTGTGTGTGCGTCTGTAGGTATGTATATATGTATGTGTGTGTATAAAACATTAAAAATTACAGTTTGTAGTATAGTTGGTCTTTATTGTAATATTATTTAGCATTGACTAATGGAGAATGGCCATTTTTCCATTTGCACGTGAGCGCAGTGCCGCTCTACTCCTGATGTTAGCCACTGTTTGGTAGGGAGTTAAAGGTAACCAAGTCCCAAAAGATTCTGGCTTTATTCTCCAGATCTGCTGTGAAATTTCAGTGTGGTGGAATATGAACATTTGCTGAATACTTGGGCATAATCTGAAGTGATTATGCAATCAAGGAAGTGAATAGCTATTAAGGAAAGAGAAAATTATTATTTTTTGATTGTCACATTATTAATTCATTGCAGTATATTTAATGCTACACAAATGCTATTGCGATTGTGCGTGCACGGAAATACGTCAAAAATTATTTTTTATTTATTTATTTATTTTTGATTATAAAAATTGGATATGGTATGGTTAATCCGCAATCCGGATTACCCGCAGCTGAATAATCGGGAGTCTATTTATTTTGTAATTTGGTATATATCACCATCTTGTGAAACTTAAATCAACAAAACAAGAATCTTGACAGAAACAAGTTAAAATTATTTGGGTTACGATTAGATGTTAATAACTAGGTATGTAGAGCATTAAATTATCGTAATACATTCATTCATATTTATTTAAACTGCTGCCATTACCACCTTGAGTCATATTACGGTTGGCTCGATTGTTTGCAGGCGAACGTGTGGCAGCCGTTTCCTGAGGTGATATTCGGCCTGATCACGATGGCCGGTGGCTTGTTGGGCCTCATGCTGCCCGAGACCCTGAACCGAAAACTGCCCGACACCGTGGAAGAGTGCGAGAATTACGAGAAGTAAGTGGCTACCCACTCTTCCTGTGTTCATCATGCAGTTTGTTTGCCGTGCAAGTACTCTAAATCATGTGCACATGTTAAGAAAGACAGCCAGGTTTTGCCATAAAACATGCATATTATTTGAGACAGTACATCATTTGCATTTTCCTCATTTATGTATGAAATAAGACAGTTCCAAGTTGGTCGTGTAATTAGTTTATAATATTGTGCATTTCGTGACCATCATTTTTGTGAGGCAACGACATTGGGAACAGTCGCTTCGAGATGCCAGGTGCTAGTTCAGTAGTCGTGGTTTGTGTGGCACCATGCTGGTGCTTACAGCATGAATGCACCAGTAACCATTTGAGCATGAGGCTTCAACAGGATGTGTACAACTTAACAGTTTAAATAACTTGTCCACAGATACATATTAACAAGCTTTCATCAGATCACGAAATGTTAAATTCAGATATTTCATAAAGGTATAATTACATGTGTCACTGAATTGGGGGGGGGGGGGGGGGGGAATATTTTCTACGGGGCATGTTTTATTCATTAAAATTTTATTTGTATAATGCCTACCAACAGTTACATTACATATCTAACTGCTGTGTGTTGCGGCCTCTGTCATCCATCTGTTGTCAAGCTGTGTGGCTAGACTTGTGGGGAACCTCTGCAAAGACTATGACATAGATGACTGTTTTCCCAGAAAATTTAACTGCAGACTTCTAACAGTCCCCATGGTTGGCTAGTTTGTGGCAACTATGAACAGTGGATTAGTGAGCAGCGTGAGTTGCAGAGTGCTGTAGTCACTGCTGAACCCTCTAGCTGCTGTGCTAAAGACTCAGGTGCACTGAATCTGGGTCCCTTCCTTCGAGAGCGTCGGCAAAAGGCCTTAGTGGCGAGTGAGGGACAGAGTAAAAGAGTTGAGCCATAGAAATAATTATTATGGAACAGAGACAAGATGAACCTGGTTCGGGCTTTGGTTTTGCAAACATAATCAGCACCTGCTCCCTTTGCATGCCTGAGAGGCTTTCTCTACGCCCACTTTACCCTACCTGCAGGGGCGTATGGGTACGGACGAGATTGTATGGTGAATTATGATAAAACCAAAAAGCATGACAAAACACAAAACTGAAATGCAAGTTATATCATGAAATTAAGTAGCAGGTAACAAAAAAATTAATTCAAATCCTTAAAGAAAGGAATCTCTTAACGTTTAAATTCAAGGGGTTTCTTTATTTCTGGACCAAAAATTGAAACAATTTGCATGGATCAGAAAAATTTATGTAATTTGTTTTATTGTTCTTAATGTATCTGTTTTAGACCAATCTATCTGTTTTAATAAAAGAAATTGTTCTAAAAATAAAACCACAAACTCTGCTGGAAGCAGCACCTTGAGGCGGAGCGTGGCGTGCGTGCAGACACCGGGGGTTTTGCCGCGCTCGCCAGAGGAACAGGACAGAGTTCAGCTGCTCGTCCCGGCAGGGAGGGGAGGGGGTGTAAGGGCGATAGCGTTTGGGGGATTCACTGCTGTCTGCTGTGAGTGCAGTGGGTTGCCGGCAGGATCCGGGCGAGGGAACTGATGCTGGTGCCCTTGGATTGGGGCGCGGGCACGCGACAACTCTGTGCCGACCCATCCCACTACACGGTCCTCATGTGTGTCGACTGAAACTGAGATTATTGTGAATCACTGTGTTTTCGTGTGTTTCTCCGATCTTCCAGGAAAACCGACCTCCGCCTGCAGCCGGCCATTGACAGAGACGGCACGAGGGAAACTCAGCTCAGCTGACACCCGGCCAGCTGACGGCCATTGCATTACCAACGCCTGCCGAACCCCAGTAGTGAGTTGGGAGTGTGAAACACTAAAAATGTGCCATGAAATAACATTGTAAGATATTTTTGTACTGTGCAGTTTTCTCGCAAATGTGCTCAGCTCAGTATTATAGTCAACTCTCTATTCTACAACCCCTGGAAATACTGCAATGATAACTCTCTTGAATTAACTGCTATTTTTTTTAAACATGACAAAAAAAATTTTGTCATTAATTCAAACATAATAGGCTTCAAAGTAATTTACCTCACACATACTATTTTTGGCTTTGATTCTCTTCGCGAGCGCTGTGTTGAAAGTATGTGTTGACTACTTAGGATAGACTGCCGGTAAGGGAGTGGCTTTTTACTGCTTGCAAGACACCCCCACTACTCCACATCAGATATTTGTTCAGCTTGATGAAAGTCAACCTGCACGCTGGTTAACCCCCTTCCTTGCTAGCCAATCACGGTGCTGCAGCCATCTCCCACCCTACATTTTGCAACCCACCCTGTTTTTTTTTCCTAACTCCTTCCTGAAGTGTGATAAGGTGTGTTTTTTTAAGAGCATGAGAAAGATCTCTAAACCCCACACCAACACACACGCTCATGCAGTATACATAATACAAATGTTTTAATTATTTTAATGCAGAGAACAAGACAAAACTGTGAATGTGTGACCTAAATGTTTTGAGTTATTGACAGATTTAAAACTTTTATGGACATATGCCATCGCTGGTTTGACTGTATGCCCTAGAGAAACCTTAAGAATGGATATAAAGGTGCACCTTCTACACCATAAGATGTATGACGTATGTTATTATTTCTCCAAAAATTTCTTGGTTTCCCCCATAAAATTTTTTTTTATATTGTATTTCAGTATTTTTTTTAGGAGATTACAGTTTACTTATTTAATTAACGGGAATAAGTTGTCCGATATGTAAATTCTCTTTCAGACACGTTTACAATTATCTGTTCATTTGCCTCTGTGTAGCACTGGTCAGCAGCATGTTTGGTTAGACTGATGTCTGTATAGTGAGAGCACGCACTCTTTGTGGTTAGCGTGTATTACAATGATGGTTATCAGTACGCTACATTAATTTCGTCTCACATTTTGGTCACAGTTATTGTTATTTTAAGTTGATACAAAAATACTATTTTTTGTTTAATAATATTTATATACTAGTTATATGGGCTGAACTAAAATTTTAATTAAACACAAAATTATTTTGTTTGATGTGTAAATTTTCCTTCCAAAACCTTTTATAAACTTCAATTATTTGTTGTACGTGTTTAATTTTAATTCAACTTTATAATACAAGTAAGCATTAATTTGTTAAATAATAAATTCGATTTTTTTTTGTTGATTATGTGATATATTTTGGACATGGCTTGAGTATTGATGGTATATTAGTATACCAGTAATGTTAAGTGAATGTATTTGTTGAAGAGGGAATAACAACAGAAAATGAGGTACATATGTTTTAGATGAGTTTTATATCAATTTACACTTTTTTATGTTCCCCTGAAAAGGATGAATTAAGGGTTTTTGTGGTAAATTCTCACTTTTTACTGCAAGAAGTCACTTAAAGTTGTGCGATCTTGTTAAATGTACAGGAAGTGCAACGTTTAGGTGATGATTTTCATGTACTTTCAGGGTAGCATATTTCTCACAAGTTATCTGCGTGATGAAATAAATCAGTATTTCAGTACAGTGTGTCATTTTTGTACGAGAGAATGTTGAATAGGAATGTCATCATGTTGACATATATTTTGTAATTGGGAGAGGGGGGGGGGGGGGGGGGGGGGCATGGCCCATTTTTCTTGGTACTAAAAAGTGTCATGGAATAGAGAGTTGGCGAATGAATTTATTTTTGATGAATGATCCATCAGAAATCTGTATTGAACCTTAGTTTGAAATTTCTCCAGCAGCAATTATGCAGTCACTTGAGACATTCCTTCCAGGAATTTGTTTTGAACTTTATTTTTTACACTACCACTGGAAAAAAATTTTTAAAAAAGTTGTTTGTGTGCGTGTGTTTACAAGTAAATATCTCATAACTTCTTTTTATTTATTTTTGAATTTTTTATGTAATACTTTTTTTAACTTTCAATTTATGGTGTGTTGTACTTTTTTTTAATGAATTTGTAAGAGCATACAAATGATTTTACACTTATCTTGCAACCATTGTTAACAAAATATATGTTACTCTAAATGTTGTGTGTACAACATATGATATTATATGTAAGATATTAAAACTAATAATGTACAAAGACTTGTGTTCAAAATGAAATTGAAAATATCCTGGGCAGAAATATTAAGCTGTGGGAACCTTCCTTCAACTATTATTATTCTGTGATGATATGTACATATTTATTGCGTGAAAGGTAGCAGTTGTCATTGCTTTTTTTGTTACTGATGAAGGGTACTAGCCGTAAGTACTGCACACTACATCATTCATATTCATTGCCGTTTATAAAAAAAAAGATTGAAATTATTTTAGATTGGTTTCTGCATATCTACGCTTGAAAAAACTTAACTACCCACCCCTCTTATAAGCCTAATAACTTGAGACCGGAAAAATTTGCGCATTCATTTCGTGATAGGCTAGAATTCAAACTTGTGAACAATTCTGCTGGTTCTGCTATTGGCTCGCAGTTTAACTGGAGCTCTCTAGGCCAATGGCAGACTATTTACCAAAGAAGCGTCGAATCACAAGCCACCCAGTGGAGACACCTCACAAGTTAGCACCCACTGAACACGCGTGTTTGCTTGAGAAATGCAGAGGATAATGGAAGCTGTACTAGAGGTCATTGAATCCGCGAATTTTTCAGGTCTCTACTAATAACTCTCATTTGTGGGTAGATTTGTCAACAACACAACCATCACACAACATTGTCACACTTCATCTGCCTAACTGCCACTTGCAATGTTTGCTAGTTGTACCAGTACTTCTATACTGCCAAAAAATGATCACGTTGGATGCTGTAGATTTTGGAGGGGGAGGGGGGGGGGGATTTTAAATCACAGCAATTTTTTTTTAACATCTACATATATGTAGGTATAATTCTTATTTTATTTACAAGCACTGTCACTTTATGAACTAATGCACTGAAACACGGTTGAAAAATAAACACTTTCTGCTGACACAGAGACTAACCACTCTCATAGCTATCATACCCAAGAGGTGCAACATACACTGCCTTAATTCTGTTTGTTATCTATTTGCATTGTACTTGGCTACAGGTAGAGATGTAAGCTACAAAACATTAAACCACTTTGCTACACTTTTACTAATAGAACACAAATTTTGTACTGTAGTTCATTCAAATGCATTTCCAGCATATGCTGAACAAAAAATGTACATAATGAGATTAACAAACAAAATTCACTAAAGATGTGAGCATTTACAACAAGTATGTATTAAAAATCGACAGTTTTTTTTTCTTATTCTATATGTTTATTTTATTACTTTATCAGTCCAATTATAAATATCAGACTGTAATAAAGACAAGTTTTGGAAAGAATCATTTATACTGCACTACAACAACATATTTGTGAAGTCTGGGAGCACATTCTTTCCATTCATTTTCATATTTTAATTTCAATTCACATAATGACCAATGGGCGACTTGGAGTGGAGCTAAGCAGTTGAAGTAACGGCCATTTGAAACGCCACTGTGATCTGAGACACAGAATGTAAAAAAACATTCACTGACATTGGAATAAGCTATGTTGAAAGAGTTGCAGTGGACGATATCATTATTAATTTGAATTCATTCCAAACTGATTGAAGTTAGCTTTGTAGACTTGGGAAGCAAGAGGCTTAAACAAAGAGTAATTTTTTCAGTGTTTCCACATATTACGACGATGTGTGAATAGCGACATGCAATACGGACGTGTCTGTGAAAGCCTGTTATCCACAGCAAACAATAAAAGCCAGATTTATTTGTTTTCATATAGAAGAAAAACCTAAATTTCAAATTCCTCACACAGTCATACTATGCGCTAAAGCAGGGCACATTGTTTTGATTAATGTTTTGTGAGGACATGTTGCCGTGTTTGTGTGTTATGTAAAAACTGTGGCCTGATTATTATAAAAAGAATTCACTGCAAAATATATCACAGGAAAATAACTCAGAACACCCGTATGCCTCATACAATGAAGTTATCCTTAAAGGTAAAATATATTTTACTTTTTTCTTAAGTACATATTATTGACACAAAATAAAATGGCGTGAAGAACTTGGATATATGTATTTCCTTCTTCACTTTATAGCATTAACTTCTGATAACTCAAAAATGTTGCCCACTCTATTATTGTTTACTGAAAAGCACAGGTTACAACAAAATAAATAAATAAATAAATAAATATATTTTTTTTACCTCCATTCCATTGTGAATTTTCAGGCAATCAAAAACTTTGATAAAGTAGAGTCACATACATACAAATTTAAAAAGGGTAATATTTGAGTACTTATAATGTTCTTTGATTTTCCCCAAAAGGCTTTTCGAAATTTCTATAGATTCTAAAATACTTCATAGTTTGGAGGGCAATAAATTCCTGGAAAATGGTGAAGTAAAAACACTAAAAAATTAGAAAATTTTTGTAGAATATAATAATTATAAATTATAATCATTGTAACATTGAACTCAGAAATACCATTTTCTGATTCATCTATAATTACCAATCCTAGGACATGCTGCAGGTGTTTATGTGTACAATTACCATAATATCTATAAAAATCCTACATACCTTGCAAAATTGTTTGCTCCACTGGTTTTATCTATCACCAAGTTGTGTTATATCTAATTAGTAGCCGCAGACGCAAATACGGCAGGCCCTTTTAAGCTGTCTGTATTAATAAATGGTTATAATTTTACTCGTAGTGTTTAATTTTCATTGATCTAAACATTAATATCCCGTAAAAAAAATTAAATTGTCTTTGTTTAGTAAATATATCTTGGACATGAGCACTTTCCCACTTTCCCTGTTGTAGGCCTACTTACATTTGATTTGTAACCAAGTTTTTTGCCTTGGGGGGGGGGGGGGGGGTGGGGGGTGAATTAAGTTTCCTAGGCGATGTCAGTGTAAGAACACTGGGAACAGTATGCTTCTATTAAAAAATTAAACACTGCAATCAATATTATTTCTGTATTCTGCAACACTGATGTGTTTCAAGCAAACACGCAATTGCACCGAGAATTGTACATGAACGATCGTCCCTGCAAACTTTAAATTTTCATTAGGTGTAAAAAATTAATTCTTACAATGAGGGACGAAACAATATTGTACCATCGTTGAAACCCTTGAACGGGAAAATACCAAATGCTTCCTCGCTGCCTCATGCAGCATCACTGCATCAGCCAGCAAAGTGACTGCTCTGTTCCTCCCCTGGTTGTTTCCCGTTAAAAAAAAAATTTCACCTTTGGACATTGGTTTGACAATCATTTATCAGACAGCAGGCACATAAAGTCGTCCATTGCTGTAGTATTTTATATCTCCAACTAAGTAGAGCAGTTTACCAAATTTCTCTGTAATAATGTTAGTTGAAGGTCTGAAACATTTCTAGGTAAAAACACTTATAATTTGTTCACTTATATTATTGAGGTAGTAATAACACACAATCAATACTTTTTAAATGGGATTATGCAACTAACGATCTGGATAAATTCTGATATGGCAGTGGTAGATAGACCTAAATGTACGAAAGTGTTTATCCATTTACCAACCTAAAACACACTTGATTTATAAAAGCCTTCCAATGCACTCATTAAGCTTACCTACACAAATAAAGATCACCGCTATAAATTACTTAACTTGCTA
The DNA here is from genome assembly GCF_032445375.1 of Bacillus rossius redtenbacheri. Taxonomy (NCBI): domain Eukaryota; kingdom Metazoa; phylum Arthropoda; class Insecta; order Phasmatodea; family Bacillidae; genus Bacillus; species Bacillus rossius. The sequence goes on from NC_086330.1 coordinate 374,448,445, forward strand.
TACAGTCATTGCAGCTACAGATAAAGTCCTAACTAAAGCGCACATCTCATTTAATGCAAAACTCACAACAAGTAAATTTGGAGTACATTAAATACTTCATGGAATGTCAAATATAGTCTACAAAATGCTTATTACAAACTTAGAACAATGATTCATAACATCATAAGCATAATTTTTTAAGAACTAAAACACAAAAAAATATACACAGTTTATCTCATATGAAATTGTATAAGTTATAAAAAAAACACACACACACATTGTAATACTTACAAGAAACAATGCCTTGATGTAAAAATTACAGTTTGGAGTATGTGGTAAATGCTGATTATTTTGGTGACCAGCTTCTTTAAAGGTAAAGTAATTTTATTTTAATACAGGGGTGAAACTGCCAGAAAAAAAAAGTGAAATTGTAAGTGTGGGTCACTATCACAACCTAATGCAGATCAAGATGAAAATACAACAGATTAAAAATAAATGTAATGGAAAATCATCTGCAGTAAGGATAGCCATCTGTAAATGCAAAGGCTAATTTATTTTTACGAAAGAATGAACTGCAGTCGACTGGATTCTCTGACGGGCAGTAAAGATCTTTTTTTTTTGTTTGTGACCTGTGAAAACTCGTGAAAAAAGTAACTGTTCCACGTTGTGATTCCCTTCGCAAGCCCTGTACTAGCTGCCGGCATGTGTTATACACCTTAGAGCTGGTAGACACCGCATGTTATTGCTTGTGTGATTACCTTTATTTCAAAACTATTTTTAACCCAACTTATTTAAAACTTTAGCTTTACATTATAAATGTTTGAAAATGCAATATTCATGTACACTAATACCTACAAAGACACGCTATATCAGTAGTTTTATCTAAAAATCAATTTGTTTGTGTCTTTCTCGACTAAAAACCACCAAAATATTCAAATGTTATTTTACCTATGTAAAAAAAAAAGGGAGAGTGTAACTCAGTACATGTGATAGAAGTGAGAATTCTTTGAGAGTTCAAACCTCGACGGCAGAGAGAGAAAAAATGAGAAAGAAGACCATTTTCTAAATAAACGTGAATTAACAAAATTATTACTTAACTTGAAATAACTGCTCAGGATGTCAATAATTATTGATCAATCAATAATGATTAATCGACAATAAATATTATTCACTGTTGAAATAATTATACCATAAAGAAAATTTGTTTAGTAAATATTAAAGCTAGGGTTGATTATAATAAATTATTACTATTCAATTTAATATTATGTATAGGTTAGATGTGATCAAGCACTCTGATAGACTGATTTTGTAGTTGTGCAAATATCGCATTATCAATGAGTTATAGTGCCAATAGGCTACATAGGCATTGATGATGTTCTGCTGTCTAATGAATTGACAATGATTAATATGTCCGCCACTCCGCGATGCAAAAAAACTAAACAGCACGTACCCACCCAAGTTCTCAACTCTAAAATGATGAATGCTAATACGTACTACAAAGGAAGGTTAGCCACCAGGTGATTGGGCTTGATCGTGTGATCGTGCAAGCAGTCCTGCCGTCTTTGACAGAGAAACCGGCCGCCTTACTGTCACGTGACATGGGCTCAAACTTGCTCCATCGCAGCACATCGAGACAAGATAGCTACGTAAAGGAACTAAACTGGGGAAGTTGTTGCAATAAGGGCCCATGCTCCAAAACAATGTTCCGAGATTATCAAGGTGCAAAGTTTCCTTCGCACACATGAAGTCGGAGCACATTTACTCCAATGAACACATACATACATAAGTTATTGAATAATATTCTGTAACTTAACTAAGAAATTGTTTCCTAATCTTTCACTATTAACTAAAAATAGTACGTAACCTATTTATCTGAAAACTTTTAAACAAAACGGTTCCCTTCACAAAGGGCTCATAACATCATCACATAAAACTTTTCATACCAACACAACAAATAAAAAATGTTGCATAATATTTGGTGACCATAGAGATTAAGATTTGTAGAATTTAATTTTGTATTCTCCCCAGAAAGGGCCCATGGTCTCATAGGCCCTTACTGCAGCAACTCCTCAATTGTTTCACACTTAAATACAGTAACAAATCTTTTCTCTTTTTTTTCTTGACAGCATAACCACTGAAAATGGCCTTTGCATTCTCTTACTAGTTCCAACTTGCAGGGTGTGTGGGAGCAGAGAAAACTGGGAGAACCTGTACTTGTCATGAAATTTGTATTTCTGGAAAAAAAATCAGGGAATATCCAATTTATGGCAATTTAAACTTTTACAATTTCAGCTCCTTATATTTTTTTATAACAATATTTTTCGAGACCTGCAATACGTGCACCCACGCGCCTGAAAATTACATCACTAACATATGGTCTTATTGCCGTACAAGGTTGTATCGCATGTGAAGGCGGACATTCGTTTCACAACGTTGATTAACACACTATAGTTTTATGAATGAAGATAAATGCACACAAAAATAAAAACAATAACATCGAAATCTCTGATAATGTTCGCAGGATTTTACTCACGCCCATTGTCTGAAGTAGCTTGGCTTCTGGGTTGTAGCCTTGTCCTTGGCGAATAATTCACCAACCAATTCGACATTGCTGTCGCCAGTTGACATTGCTGTCGCCATCATGAGGGAGCAGTTACCTACTAATTCACCGAAGTTTCGGTCGACATTGCAGTCGCCATCATAAAAGAGCAGTTACCTACAGTAGGTAACTGCTCCCGAATGATGGCGATTGCATTGCCAACCGAAACTTCGGTGTAGGTAACTACTCCCTGATAATGGCGACTGCAATGTCGACCGAAACGTCAGTGAATTATTTGCCAAGGACACAGCTACAACCCCGAAGCCGAGCTACTTCATTGAAATCTCTGGTTTAAAGAACGATATTGGCCTACTCGCTGAACTTAGTTTCCAGTGCGTACACCTGGGACAGCTGGCGTGACGCCCCGGCTAGGCGCCCCGGCCGCTGAACAGGCGCAGGTCCAGCTTGAGCGCGATCTCGCCTGACTCCACCTCGCGCAGGGCCAGGCGGCTGCTCACGGGGCCGTGGCAGTCCCGGGTCTCGCGCAAGATGTCCGCCACCCGCACCTCCGTGCGCCCCAGGAACTCTGCGCACGGACACACACGCTCTCACCCTCGGGCTGGCTGCTCTCCACACGACACCACGCGATGCCTCCAGACAGCTCGGCACCCGTGCTTCCACATTACGTCGTTTCTTCCCACACTGCTGTTGCGATACTCCTTCAGAGATGGGTTATAGATAGGGACCGGAAAAATTTGCAGGTTCAATGACCTCTAGGATGAACTCCACAGTTCTACGTACACTCGGTCAAATGTCACCCACTCATTGGCTGCTGTCTTGTGAGACGTCCCGACGTAGCAGCCTGTGATTCTTATAAAGCTTTGGTCGGGTGTTTTCTCATTGGCCCAGAGTCATCCAGGTGAGTTGTGAGCCAATAGCAGAGGCAGCACTGAGGTATAACTGTTTGTATTTTAGCCTGTCGCGAGATGAATTTGCGAATTTTTCCGGTCTTTAGTTATATAAAATAGGTCATTTCTGTAATAAAAATACACAAGTCTATCTGCATCCAGCTCCTTACTGAAAGAAATTATATTTGTAATAAATTAAAATACTTCACAAGTGAATATTTACACAATTTAAACTAACAATATAAAACGGTCTTTAACTACCTAGTTCGCTGTGAACGCACTACGACGTGCTTCCGTGAAACTTCCCTCCTACTCGCTCATGGACAGAACACGGCAGCCATCAGACTTTCTCTGCTCGCGACTCGTCTGATTCTGTGTGCATTGCATTTACACAAATACATGAAAGTCTACTGCTATCAGACAAAATGACGCAATGTGTCATGTTGTGTGCCCGGCCTTAGGTTGCAGAACAGAGTAATCGTGACCACTTGTTACCAGAATGATGCTACCTGGCCTGATAACATAAAAAATCTTTATTTTTAATATCATTGGTAATTATAACTTAATATTTTTTTTTAATTTAATATTTGTTGATGTTATTCTAAAACCATAAAATAGTGTTTACTGACAGTATTTTATATTAGGTGTAATAATTAAAAAAATAATAATAAATCAATGATAAAAACCCAATTATTTCACAAAAGTAACTTTTTGTTGCAATTGGTCAAAATTAATAACAAGGCATGCCATTAAATTATAAATGATGACATGGAGCAAAAAAATTTTAATATTAAATAATATTTAAAAATTTTTTTGACTAAAACAGTTGAAACCACGATGGTGCCTTTCAGTTAAATCTCCTTAGAAGTAAACACTTAATAAAATCAGATGATGCTTTTGTGGAAATACAACAAGAAAATGTATTTCTAAAATCCCCGTTCAAATTTGACTTTGCAAAATACATGTAATGTTTCAAATATATTTTAAAGAAATTTAATTTCCTAGAATGTAATGTGTGAAACTTTAGTGTTCTATGGCATATTTCTGGCAACAGAACACCAAAACAAGGTCAGCACCACGGCCCATTCTACAATGACACGAAAATGAAAATGGAGACGAATCACGTAAACAGAGATGAATTTCCCGGAACATTTCACTGTCGCATCTCTGCTGCTTCTACAATGCACGGAAACAACAAATGGCTACCAATGAGATAGCATTTCAAGGTTACTATATATTATTTTAATAAAAAAAATATATTATCCTTCGAGATAATTAACCACAAAGTCAAAATAGAACACTAGATATGCCTGGACTTTAAACAATTTTTAATGTATTCAGAACATAACACAAACAAACACTGCAACCACCGCAGCCAAATACTCTGCTTCTATTGGTCGCACGGAGCAATGTAAACGGAAGAGCTCAGCATTGCCGAGCTAATCTGTATGGATCCGTCTTCATCTACATGGATTCTACAATGGAGAAAACTTGTTTCATGAGATCCGTCTCTGTTTACGTGATGCATCTCAGTTTCCGTGTCATTGTAGAATGGGTCTAATGGCAGAAATTGTGCCCATTAAAATGAACTCTGCAGACTAAGGATGATAAATGCTATACTTATCTTCACTGGGCTGCAATGGCAAAGTTATCAAACTTATTGGCAATACTTGGTCACAAGTGACATTAGGATAGTGTTGACAACACTAGACAAAGGCACAATCTGTGAGGGAACACATTCACAGAAGAAGAAAAAAAATTTCACTAGATGTTTGGATTTTGTTATTAACTGCAATATTTTTTTGCTGGTCAAATCATCTTAGCTTTCGAGGTGATCAGATACATGGTAAAATTTGAAAGATGAAACAAAAAAAAAGTGTTTGTACTTATGTACACATGTTAGAAGTTATACTTCTATTTAAGACACTGAAATATTTTGACATTTATGATTTATCGTAACAAAAATTAACTAAATAAATACTCTGTATTCAATATTAATACAAATTGTGTATAAAATTAATTATTAATACAAATTATATATAAAAAATTAACTGTGATTATTTATTACATAATAATGTAATTTTTTATAGTGAAAATAAATTATACATATGGAAACATAACCTCACTTATATAAATACACTTGAAAAAGTTTATAAACACAATTTCTATCACTAATATTCACAATAAATGTTTTTAATTATATGAAACAATATTCAATATCAAGTACTAAATTACTGAAAGTGACTCACATGCAGTTTCGCACCCGCCACTAGAATTCGCTACCGGAGCAGCTATGTTGACTATTGAATCATTCAATTTGCAGAGCGAAAAGTTAAAATATATAATGAAATGTCTCCGATAAAAGTTAAAAAGACTTGAAAAAATACTAAATCCCAGCTTGCACCTCATTTTTGACAACAAATTTTATTAAAATACTGCCCACCTTGTTAAAATTAATTAAAATATATATTTTCCGCTCATGTTAGATAACTATAAATTATTGATTACTAAAGGATATTTGTACTATTATGTATAAAGTTTTATTTTTATTACCTATGATAGTTCATGGATTCTTAATTAACGTAACTAATTTTATATTACTTTAAGTAAAATAATGGAGGATATAGGTCTAGCTAGTATGAAATAATCAATCCAATGGACTGAGCTATGTTTTTAATAATATTATAGCAATATGATGAACACATAAAAAGTATTCAAATATATTTGCTTAAAGCACAATTTGTAAAATTCAGTAACTATTATTTTAAACAAAAAAATTTCACTGCCGAGTTTCCTTTAGTTTATAAACTGCGCACTATAAGCACTGTGTTACGAAGCGTGACAGAACATCGGAGAATATGTATTATAATTATTGTAATACCATTATCATTATAATTTTTAAAACATGAAATTACTCTTTACCACAACTATTTAAGTTTATCAAATATATTGCAGGGTAGTTTAAGTCTCATAAAAGTTTAATTTGGCACACCAATATGTTTGTATGATGTTCCCTAATTTTTTTTATTATAACTATACATGGATTTATGTTCATACACATGAGTCCGCCATTTTCCTGTAAAAATTTTGCTGTACGAAAATTTTAGCACCATAAAAATTCAATCCCATCATTTTTTTTACATAACATGCCTAAATAAGTACAAGTTCAAAAATGGAAAACTCTAGTATTCCTTAGTTTAAATAAAATAGAAATAAAACTTAAGTGTACCTTGAAGAACACATATATTAAAACTTAATGATCAATTAACTCAAATTATTTTTGGCCGATATGATGCGTTCACGTACAGGAAAATGAGACATCAGCATACCCCTGTGCTGCAGCTCAGAACGTACTTAAATGCCACGGGATCTCTGGGTACGTAAAAAAAATATATGTAAAAACAAGTAATATTTATAAATTGATGAAATTATACTTACAAATGATTAAAAAAAAATCTTGGCTTCTTGTTATAAAAGTTCTACAAATATAAAACCCAGGAAAGAATATGACGACGAGTAGAGACCGGAAAAATTCGCGAATTCATTTTGTGATAGGCTAAAATACAAATAGTTATACCTCAGCGCTGCCAATGCTATTGGCTCACAACTCACCCGGATGACCCTGGGCCAATGAGAAACACCCCACCAAAGCTTTATCGAATCACAGGCTGCTACGTTGGGACGTCTCACAAGACAGCAGCCAATGAGTGGATGGCATCTTTGAATATATATACTGTATAGAAGTCACGAGTGGATAGGATTTACTCTACGTTTTTCAGAAGCGTATGATGAGCAGCTTGGGAACTTCACCGCTGCAGTGCGCTGCCGTAACGCCCTGTATCGTCTTAGTTGGTATTTACACGTTAGAGTGCAGCTCTGTCGCCCGCTGTCATTTCCTTGCACACCCCCCACCAATCTTTCACTTCAGCTCGAGGTCGTTCAACGGTAAGGGGAAAGGGGTGTTTGAAGAGTTCGACACTTGTCCGCTAGGGACCACCACAAGTCGATGCCCTAGAGATGGTGGCGATTGCGGCGGTGAATTAACCAACTATGTACCTCAAAATCTTATTAGAAATTTTAACCTGGGCTGGCGACTTCTATACAGTATATATATTCAAAGATGGCATTTGACCGAGTGTACGTAGAACTATGGAGTTCATCCTGGAGGTCATTGATCATGGGAATTTTTCCGGTCCCTGACGATGAGTAAGAAAAAAATTGCGTGCTGCGGACTGGAAGCGAACCAGGGAGCTCACCGTCCGGGGCGAAGTGCCCGCGGTCGAACACGGTGATGCACAGCACGTCCTCCCCGAGGTCCTTGACCAGGAACTGCATGGCCGTGTTCCAGCGCGCCTCCGCGGCGGCCGTGGCGACGGCGGGCGTGCGGTGCTCCTGGGAGCCCATGCTCAGCTCGCAGAACGCCTCGCACTTGCCTGCGCACACACGCCACACCCTCTCTCACCACTCTCCGCCACAGTCGCAGGGTTCCCGCTGGAGAACGACTACTAGCTACATCCTGACTTCCAACCATCCCTCACACACAGTAAAAAAATAAATTCTTATTTATTTAAGACTAGCGACCCGCCCCGATCAGGGTGTCCACAAGGAAAAAAATATTTCGTACCAACTTAGGCGATGAAAAAAGTACTACTAGATTTGAAAAAAAACAAGTACTAAATTACAATTTGTTATGGTTTTTAATAATTTAGGAAGTAATTATGACATTTCAATGTTCTAACTTAAATATATATCACACCAAACACACACATACATTCCCTAGTTTTTAAAAAATAATTACGCTTAATAATAAAACATATTGGAGTTACTGTAATATTATTATATTAAAGAAAAAAGTACTCGATCTGAGTGTAAATGTACTAGACCAGTACTAGATCTAGTAGGAAAGTACTAACTGTGGACACCCTGGCCCCGACTTCGCACGGGTGCAATGCTGATACTAAATATACTACAGAATGTCTTTATATGCCAATCCCCCAGCCGGTACCGCCGCAACCACTATGTCCCTGCATTTTAAATCTGTAGTATCTTCTGAAACATTCATTTAGGTAAATTACATGCTGTAAAGGGCCATATTGATCTATATTAAATGCACAATGTATTTAAGGTACATACTTAATTGGATAAGGATTAATGCTGTATTGTTTAATATCGCTTCGTAAATAAGCCATTATTTCTCGTAAAAAGTAAACGATAAAAAATGGTTATTGTGGGTTATCCCTAAGAGATAGACATATACCATCGCGGACTTTTTTGTAGACCTTTTTAAGGTGTACAATACTGTAGTACATTATTTTGATCTATCTCGTAGGATTCAGCCAGCGTTTGCAATGTAAGCACAAATAAAATAATGTGTTTATTTACATCACATTAGAAACCTCTAAATTTATCAGTGTTTCTCTACTATATTATGCATGTATTATAATATAAACCTTCCTCTTGAATCACTCTATCTATTAAAAAAAACCTCATCAAAATACTTTCCGTAGTTTTAAAGATCTAAGCGTACATAGGGACAGACAGACAGCGGGAAGCGACTTTGTTTTATACTATGTAGTGAAGCTGAAGAAATTAACAAAAAATTAATCATAGATAAAAAAATACAACCAGACCTTAGTAAACGTGTTAGAATATTCAACAAATGTGATTGGTTTAATGTTATCAAAGCATCCTTCACGGTCGCATAAAAAATGTTCACTGGCAACTCAATCATAATAGTGTAGAAAAACCTATTATTGTACTAATTGTTAATTTGGGTTACCTATGATACAATGTTACATAATGATAATACTATGATATACAATGTAACTACGTTGTATAATACAAACTATGTTCAGAGGGTTTTATTTCAATAGTTTATTCTCACCTACAATTTTTATAACGTAAATGAAAACAATATTTTCAAGATGAAATTTCTACCTTACTGACAATTTTACTAATTTTTGACTATTCCTGACATTTACCCAACATTATAACCCTGCATGGGTGTGTAATGAACATGGCAGTGTGAATGGGCCAAAAACCCTAGCTTCCACTGAAGGTACCAACTTAATAAGACACTGATATGCTAATGAAAGTACACATGCTTTAAGCAAATGTTTAAAACTTATCTGCTACTTAAGACTTTTCATAACTTAAATAAAACACGTACATATATTGTAAATATGATACACAGCAGATATTGTAATGAAATTTTTTAAATTTAAAACAGCACTCAGCCAAGTCTCATAGATGTACTACATTACATACTGAGTAAATATGTCAAGCAATAAAAGCAACAAGAGTTCAAAGGCAGATTTCACGGTAAGAGACTAGTTACGAGAAAATTACATAAATAAAAAGCAGCAAGCATGAACTAAGTAAGAGGACGATCATCAGACCATTGACTTGTAGCCGCACTTAGTTCTGCAATCAGCTATCTGATAGTTACTACGGGTACTGATTTTAAGCACAACCACCAATAAAAGAAGAAAACTACAACAACCGCCAAGGGCAAAGCAAAATACTAAAATAGACAAGACAAGTCATAAAGAGAAGCTTGTGATTGTTGAAATTTTCTCTGCAGCAAATAGTATATTTTATGTACACAACTTTAAATAAGAGGAAGGTCTGAGATGAATATCATGCAAAGTCACTAACACTCTAGAGCTGTATTTTCTAGGAAGTTAAGTGAGATGAATACGAACAGAAAAGACAACACACTGGTTTTATGCCACGACAAGATTTTAATGTTTAATATTGATAATTTGCCTTCATTAAAGCAGAGATCAACCATTAAGTGACTTTCAAAGACCTGATTTTCGACATCATTATTACAGTTTTTGTCATGCCCAAACATGAATTAATTACCAAACACTAATGACTTCACAGTGGAATATATTTGCAGCAGCCAATCACTATTAACTTCATGCATTTAATTAAATTATATAATCTGCTTTAATGAAATTATTTATATTAAAATATGATTTTTATATTATATATAATAATTTTATAATATAATAATTATATTTAATAAATAATAATGTATTGATGATATTTATTATAATATTTAAATTAAAAACCAAGTTACGTAAATTAAAGAATACAAAATTCTTAGGGCCTAAAAACTGCTGTAACTAAGACAGAGTCTTTTCGGTCCCTATTGAAACAAGTTGCAATTTTACAGCCTTAAAAAATTGTGAAGTTTAATGAAACTGTAAAGACTTGCATGCACGAGTTTATCATCAGCATGCTCGACTGCATGCCGCTTGAATACCTTACCTGAAGACTTGCGAGTGTCTAAGTGCATCGCTTTAACAACGGTTAGTTTCAGGATACCCTTGGGTGGCCGCTGCCGAACTACAAAACATGCAGTTTACAGACAGAGTTAGGAAACAGTTAGTTCCTGTCGTTTTGGAACCACTGGTACAAGCTACAGAAGTGTTATCGTGACTATGTACGCTGTTAAGAGCAACAAAAAGCACTTGTGAGCCAAGCAGAATCTATTATGGTCTTTCATACAATGTTTTGCAAACTGCAACATAAATAAATACACCATTTTAAAATCCAAAATCTGTAAACATACAGAGACAGGTATTTTTTTTCATTAGTTTTCTTCAACAGCGTACTAGAAATCAGTGATTAAAATGCATGCAGCACATCATGTTGAGGATTACTGAAATATGCCAGACTACAGTACACAGAATGTTACCAGTACCAGAAAACATGCGTAGAGCAAATACAGGATCTACTATACAGATACACACAAAAAAAAAGGATGAAGCAAGCAGTTATAATAATAAGGTTCATGCACTTTTGTACAACACTACATAAATATGTACATGAATAAATAAATAAACACACGGAGTACAGTTAAAACAAGTAGTAACGAAAAAAGTGAAGAGTGTAAGAAAAGTTAACTGCAACAGAGTGGTTTTATTTATACTGATTTCATTTGCAGTAATATTAAATGTACTGATTGCAGTGAGCTGCGAGTAACAATAAAAAGTCCACTGGAACCTGTTGTTGGAGGTACGTTTGCAAAAAGGAACTGTGTTATAACTTTCGACACTTAAGAGTGAGGGATGACTTACTATGTTCACCAAACCTAATGTTTGTATTCTCTCGTAGGCCTGCCTGGGCTCGGGCAAGTTGTAACCGGACGCCACTGATTTCTAAGCAAACAATTAATTCCTTTCCCAAAATCGGACTTTGTGCTGCAAGACGGTAAGCTTCACAGGGTACACAAACACAACCGAAAGGTGCTACGTATGCCCAGTCAAACCAGGGAGTAACACCAGACGGCAACCTTTGAGCTGCCTGCCGGGCTATGACGACAGGCGTCTGCACTTTCCTGTAAGCTCCCGGGTCCCTTGCCCGGTTGACCAACATCTGGTCGCACAACCTCTGCCACGGCCGGGAAGAGGACGGAGTCGACACGACCGCACACGCCCACCCATCTCGCACTTGTGAGGGACAGTGCACAGTGTAATGTGACCGTTTCCTTAATTTTATTTTATGTTTTATTATTGTTTGAGATTTAAATTGATCCATACTATGTTTTAAGTTATATGTAAAATGTTAAATGAAACTATTCCACTGTCACGGGGTTTCCTGCTGGCCTGCGGTCGGGGGCGGTGGGTGGCCCCGCCTAACGGTCCGAAGGGTTGACTGACCTGGTCTCTTTCTTCGGTTCCGGCCAATAGGGAATCAGCATCCAAGGCCAACTCACTGTTAAATTTTAAAACTATTTCTTTAAGAAACTGACAAATGTAAAATCTAACCAGCTAAGATTATGTTAAAGGGCACCAATGTAAAGAATGCAAAAATTCAATACTATCATAATAAAACTCTGCCTACTGACACGTAATTTGGCTATGGGGGCGGGGCCTAGATTAGGCCATGAGCTCTGGTTGGTGGACCGGGAGAGGTCCGCGGGCACAGAAGGAATCCACGAGAGACAAGGGAGTCTGGATACCGCCTCGAAGGTGAACAGACGTGTCCGGCCTTCGAAGGGTCACGGCACTGTTTAGTATTTGATTCATTTCTGGGGCCTGAAGCGTACAAGCCAGCCCCCGGATATTTTTACAGTCTTCCTAGGAGACTATTTAGCCAAATTACGTGATCGGCTGATCGGCCATTTAAAATACTACAAGTATTTTATCCCACTAAACCCCGCAACTATATTCGTGTTCAACCAGTAGCAGCCTGAGCAAAAAACAACAACAGGCAGAATTTGTTGTTAAGGGCGGGTTGCAGTATTATCACGGATTCAGAAAATAACTGATATGATGTGCGACATGTAGTCTGTTAATTTCAATGACATTTCTTTAATAAATTTGTCTGTGACAAGAACCCTACATAACATTTTCCAACTAAATCATCTTTCGCGTTTCTCAAGCTGGAGGGTGTTGTTGGCATGGGCACAGATCCAGGGGGGAAGGGGGGGCAGGCCCCCCCTGGAATTAAGAAGTACCTCACTGAGACAGCCTGCCTGCACTTGCAAAAGTGTGACTGTGAAACCAGGTTGATGTCAAAACTATAACTATATCTCACGGAAAACTTTCTGTATATTTTAAAAGTTATCTGCTTATTGCATGTATATAAGGCAAAATATGGGCAATATAAAACATACAAGCACCCTATCCATAGATGACGTGTCGGTTAACCCCACTTTCGGGCCCTGTGCCCCCCCTCCCCTCCCTGGGGAATCCAACAGTTAGTGCTCCTGGTTGTGGATGTTCTAAACAGAAGTCCTCCCTCGTGGAAACTCAATAGAACGCATAAAATGGCTGGGAGTCGTGTTTAAAAAAAAAAAAATTCACATTTTTACTGCTGGAGGGTGTACTGGGCGATCTAAAGATAAGCCCCGCGCCTTGATCTTAACGGTGGATGAAAAACTCACTTTGGTCGAAGACGACAAGTTGCGAAGAGCGCGGGAAGCTGAACGCACGAGGGGGAAAGGGGAAAGCGGGCTACAGGGCGGGGGATCGCGGGGGAGATGCGGAGGCAGTCTTACCACTCGCGCTGCTGGGACGCAGCCCGGTCCCCTCCACCACTTCGACGAGGATACGCCCACAAGCCCCAAACTGCGCTTGCTCTGCGGAGACGAGACACGCTGACAGGCACGGAACGACACGCAAACGAGACAGACGTTCACTTCAACATAAACATACTAACACACATATAGTTCACCAGATTGTCTCACGTAAGGTACTGTGAAAAATAAACACAACATTTGGAACAAAAAAATAATTATTCACAACACTTAAAAAATGAACTGGGATATCCAAGTTGTGCAAATTATTACTGTTACACATGTCAGGCATGCGGATGTGATGACGATGGATGTAGTACCATGTATGACTATACAAAAATCTGAATACAACAGTAGTACATAAATGGAAACAGATCGCACTGACGTGATAAGCTGAACGTTATCCAGGACACCCGGTGAGTACGGTGACGTACGACTTGTGAAAACCTCCAGTACTCAGATTTCAGAAGGGCGTGCTGGCTCGCACACTTAGTCATCCAGACCGGCACGACTCGGGCTAGACTAGCGAGCACCATGGTTCGTACATCCACTGTATATTTACGGTTAGAATGCTTCATGAACGGTAAAGCATTACGGGACCTCAGGTCTACAGCATTTACATCATCCGTGGGGGACATTGTTATCCTTTTCTGAATGTTATCCACACACAACTACATAATAACAGCTAGCAAACTTGTTGGCTGTTTTGCTACCATGGAATGGCATTCTAAGCCAGACAGATTTTATGTGTTTACCACCATTCAAAAATAACACGTGAATTAAATTAAATATTTGTAAAATAAGTAGAAATTTTTCCAGTGATTTATATTTTTAAAATGCTGCTCTCATTCTCGTAGGTTTTAATTGCTGCAATCCTGTACCAAGGTTATTAAAATTTTATTTCATATTATATATGAGCATAATTGCATTAATTTAAAATTTAGGATGTCTACTTCATATGAAAGTGATATAAAAACTTTATACTTCAAGGGAAAAAATTTAACATCTACAATAACTTTTGGGTTTACGGTGTTGTCGGCAGCATCATCGTTTTAAACGCTAACACACAACTACACAGAACCAGGATGTACTGTAGGAGCCATTCCAGTCGCTGCCTGGAGTGACCCAGGGAAACAAACCTGGATGACTGGAATGTAGGCCTCTGCGAATACCAGTTTTTTTAGTTCTAATTGAATATGAATTATTCTCGAATACGAATATTGAATTGAAACAGTAAGAATTAGATCCTGTTAAATTTTTTTCATACATAACAAATACATATTGAAAGAAAAAGTAAATGTGTAGTGTAGTGGCTTTTGGGAAATTAGATAAATAATACTATATTGAAAGGTTGGTTAGGTTTAGTCAGTTACAATTACTAAAGGTAAAATTTTGTTGAAATATTCAACTTTTGAAAGGAAAATATAAATAATTATTTTTTATGGAAATCAAAATAGGATCTGCAAAAGAAGAAAAATATTTAAATAAACAGTGCAAAGCGAATATGTAAGGTGTTGTGATATGTGATGTTGGCATCTATGAGAGTTGGTATCTATGAAAGGAAGTGGTAGAGCGGCAAGTGGATCGTGATGTAATGGTGGAGAGTGAATGTAACATAATGAGTAGAGCGATTTTGAATAAATATGTGATAGTCGTACAGTGTAATGAGTTGATGTCCATTTAAACAAGGTGAAAACACAACATGGCGCAGTCGGTAGTAAATCGCATAGTGTTCGCAACGTGACCTTAGTGGTGTTGTTTCGTTGTTGTGCCACGTGGAGATAGAGGTTATACAGGTTTCGGCGCGATGGAATCGTTTAAGCCACCGCCGGCGCTGCTTCTAGATGGAAATCTGTGTGAACACTTTCGGCGGTTCAAACAGAGCTTTGATATTTTTATGCTGGCGACTGGATATGAGTCCAAACCATCGGCAGTCAAGGCGGCGATGTGGTTAAACCTCATAGGAGACGAGGCTGTTGAGTTGTTCAACACATTCGATCTTCCAGCGGAAGACCGTAGGGATTTTGAAAAGGTGTTGCGAGCATTTGAACATTATTGTAACCCTGTAAAAAATATCGTAGTTGAGCGGTACAAGTTTAATTGCCGATCTCAGGAAGAGGGAGAGCCGTTTGACTCGTTTGTGAGAGATTTAAAAAAGCTGGTTCAAAGTTGTGACTTCAAGGACCAGACAGACAGTGTTGTGCGGGACAGAATAGTTTTGGGCATTCGGGACAAAGGGCTGCAGGAACGTTTGTTGCGTGAACCGGATCTCAGCTTGTCACGGGCAATGGAACAGTGTAGGGTGGCTGAGCTAGGCAAGCAACGTGCCGACGCTATACAAACCAAAGCTGTCAATCCTGTTAATCGGCGTGAGGATTCGTCGGATGATGAAATTCACCCGAGAGGAGGCACAGTTGAAACTGTGTGGCGAAATAGAAGAAAGCAGAAATCAACTGAACAGCAGCAGGTACCATACAAAGGGGGGGCTGAACAGAAGCATGTGCAACAAGGAAGTCCTAAGTGCCGAAGGTGCGGGAGGGTACATAGGAAGAATGAGTGCCCTGCCTTTGGAAAAAAATGTTACAAGTGCATGAAGTTCAATCATTTTGCAACCGTGTGCACCAACCAAGTTGAAGAGGTTAGGTTAACGGGAGGTGAGATGGAAGAGTTCTTTGTCAGCACATTAGAAGTGGCAGAAGCAACGACCGGGGTGGAGGATGCCAAGCCAGGCCGAAAGGAGTGGATCCAAGAAATGTGGGTTGAAGGTAAGACTGTATATTTCAAGCTTGATACGGGCTCAGAGGTAAATATCATATCACAGAGTATTGTGAAGCAGCTGGCTCGCCCAACCCAGTTGAAATGGTCACACATAACACTCGAAGGGTTCGGCGGCAAAAAAGTGAAACCAGTGGGTGTCATTAAGCTAATGTGTGGAGTAAATACAGCAGATGGTGCTCAGGAGTGCCTGGAGTTTGTTGTTGTTGAAGATGGTAGCTGCAGAATGCCCATTCTTGGACTGCCAGGATGCGTGTGTTTGAAGTTAGTTTCTCGCAGTTTTGTCCACACCTTACACAGTAGCGTTTTATCGGAAGATAAGTTCCTCTCAGAATTTGCAGATGTATTTCAGGGAGTCGGGTGTATTCCGAACAAGTGCACATTGGTAGTAGATAAATCTGTTCAGCCAGTTGCTAAACCACCTCGAAGAGTGCCCTTTGCCTTAAGAGATAGATTAAAAATCAAGTTGGACGAGCTTGTTAAGCTAGGAATTATTGCCAAGGTTGATCAGCCAACTGGATGGGTTAGCAACCTAACTGTTGTTGAAAAGGGCGACAAAAGTCTCAGACTCTGTCTAGATCCAGTAGACCTGAATAAGGCAATTTGCAGGGAGTATCACATGATACCAACATTAGAGGAGTTGAGCTGCCAGCTGAACAATAAGTCCATTTTCACAGTGTTGGACCTGAAAGATGGGTTTTACCAGGTGGAACTAGATGAGGAATCAAGTATGTACTGCACTTTCAGCACACCATTTGGATGTTATAAATTTCTCAGGCTCCCATTTGGGTTATCGAGTGCACCTGAAATTTTTCAACGAATAAACATGCAAAACTTTGGTGATATTCCAGGGGTACTAGTATACTTTGATGACCTCTTGATTGCTGCTGCAAATGAAGTTGAGCACGATCAAATATTGTTACAGGTAGCACAGAGAGCGAGAGCGCTAAATGTGAAGTTCAATGTACGCAAGATTCAGTTCAAAAAGAAGGAGGCAAGGTATTTTGGGCATGTGTTCTCCTCAAATGGTATGCAGCCAGATCCCGACCAGGTGCGAGCTATTCTAGCACTACAAACACCCACCAACAAAGTTGAGCTGCAAAGAGTGTTGGGTTTCATCAGCTACTTAAGGAAGTTTTTACCTAACTTAGCTAGCATCATAGCTCCACTGAGGGAACTCCTGAAGAACGATACTGAGTGGCAGTGGTTACCAGTGCACACTGATGTGTTGCAGCAAGTCAAGGAGTTGATCAGCAAGGCACCAGTACTCGGCTTGTATGACCCCAACAAAAAACTGTCCATTCAGTGTGATGCCTCAAAAGATGGACTGGGATGTTGTTTAATGTGTGATGATCAGCCGATCAGCTATGCTTCCCGAAGTTTGTCCTCAGCAGAAAAGAATTATGCACAAGTCGAGAAGGAAATGCTCAGTATTGTGTTTGCAGCGAGAAAGTTTCATCACTACATATATGGAAGGCATGTCATAGTACACACAGACCACAAACCATTAGTTCCAGTGTTTAAGAAAAGTATAGCAGATGTGTATTCTGTTAGACTTCAACGAATGAAAATCAGGCTGCTACGGTACACGCTGTCGGTAGAGTATCTTCCAGGCAAACTCATGCATGTAGCAGACTTACTGTCAAGGGCGTATTTGCCAGAAGTGGAACATGCAGATGAAGATTTGTCTGCAGAAATGGTTCACCTTGTGAGTGTGAGTGATACAAGTCAGGTGTCGACTACTAGAAAGGATGAGTTCAGGTGGGAAACTGCTAAGGATACAGCACTGTGTGAGGTTATGAGGTACTGTCAAAATGGGTGGCCAGAACACAAACATCAAGTCAGCCAGCAAGCTCAAATGTACTTTGTCCAAAGGAATTGCTTGCATCTCGACAAGGGTCTAGTGTTCTTAAATGATCGCATTGTAGTGCCAGTGGCATTGAGGCAGCAGATGCTACTCTTACTCCATGAGGGCCACTTAGGCATAGAAAGAACCAAAGCACGAGCCAGGCAAGTACTGTATTGGCCAAAAATGGCAGAAGACATTGAGATATTGGTAAATAGGTGTTTCACATGCCAAAAATTCAGAAGCCAGAATAAAGCAGAACCACTCATATCTCACAACATTCCAGAATTACCGTTTGAGAAACTTGGTATTGATCTTTGTGACTATGGGGGCAACAGCTATATGGTTGTCATTGACTACTATTCCAAGTGGATTGAAATAGTACCAGTAGCAAATAAACAAGCCAATGAAGTCATAAGAGGACTGAAATCTGTGTTTGCTACTCATGGTGTGCCAAAGCTCATTATTTCAGACAATATGCCATTTAACTCCTATAAATACAGGCAGTTCGCAATGAGTTGGGACTTCGAAGTAGTGACAGCAAGTCCTCACTACCCAAAGTCGAATGGGCTTGCAGAACGAGCAGTGCAGATTGCTAAGAACATGTTGAGGAGGTGTTCGGATTCGTCTAGTGATCTACCTGTCATGTTACTAGAGTACAGAAACACTCCTCTGACTGCTGTAGGCCTGTCACCAGCACAGTTGCTAATGAGTCGCCGGGTAAGGACGAAACTACCAATGAGGCAGCAGTTACTACAACCGGAAGTGCAGGGAAAGGTAGCAGAAGAACTACGTAACAGGCAAGCGAAGATCAAACAGTGGTATGATCAACGGGCAAGAAAGGCAACCGAGTTCGAGCACCAAGATAGGGTCTTGTTAAATAGAAACAATCAGTGGGAACCAGCAGAAATTGTACACAAGTCTTCGACTCCGAGATCATACGTTGTCCGTGATCAGGATGGCCAGCACGTGCGGAGGAACTCCCATCACTTGAGACCATCCAGCCTTGCTCCTGAGTTGCATAGGAGAAGGTCCAGCCTGGACTCTGATGATGAGTTCCGGGGGTTCCCAGCAGAAGACGAGGCAGGAGGAGAGTCGCAGGGAGCAGGGTCAAGAGTGCGGCAGGGAGAGTGCCCACCAGCACTGATGAGTGGTAAGGAAAAGGTCAATGTGTCGAGACGTACAAAAAGTGGACGTGAGGTGAAAGTGCCAGCAAGATACAAAGACTAGTGAGTACCAAATAATATGATTCCCCAAACTGATGACGTTTTAACTTTTGCTCTGTTTCTGGATTGTAGTAATATGTCAAGAGTGTGGATGTATTTGCTATAAAAGGGAAGGTGTTGTGATATGTGATGTTGGCATCTATGAGAGTTGGTATCTATGAAAGGAAGTGGTAGAGCGGCAAGTGGATCGTGATGTAATGGTGGAGAGTGAATGTAACATAATGAGTAGAGCGATTTTGAATAAATATGTGATAGTCGTACAGTGTAATGAGTTGATGTCCATTTAAACAAGGTGAAAACACAACATAAGGCACTTGGAGTATGTGTGAAGAAATATCAAGAGGGTGGGTTTAAAAAGAATGTAGTGAGCAGTTTTAGTCTATAGTTAAATATGATGTAGGTATAAAAATTTTTTTGAAATTGTTTGTTTGAATTTCGTCACTATGTGAAAATAAATCATTATTCATATTAACATATATATTAACATTTATGGATTATATATTTTGTG